>NC_079210.1:41790960-41999474 GCF_026745355.1 Beta vulgaris subsp. vulgaris
TACTTGTATTAAGTTGTGTATATATAACACACACATAAGTCTAAGTTTTATAACATAGGGAAATAAAGTTTAGTAAGCAAAAATGAGTGAAGCAAAGGAAATAAACTCAGCCCCTCTAACACCAAGATCAGGCATAGCCAGCCCATACACGGCCCCTCTAACACCAAGATCAGGCACAGTCACCCCATTTACACCACCAATCTCGGCCCCGCCGTCGCAATTACACTCTCCATCTCTTTCTCGGTCGCCCCTCCTCTCGTTTAACGAGAACGTCGAGCCCATAAAAGGTCTTAATGGGACTAATAGAACACCCAAAGGCTCAAGGCCGAGGACACCGGTTCAGTTTATTACCCCATTCGCTAGCCCACTTAGGAGGGCTATAACTCCTTTGGCTAGTCCACTAAGGAGGGCTCTAACCCCCTTGGCTAGCCCACTTAGGAAAGCTATTAGCATGACTAAGCTTGATCCTCAGGATGCTTGGCTTCCTATTACAGAGTCTAGGAATGGGAATGCGTTTTATGCTGCCTTTCATACTCTTTGCTCTGGGATTGGGATTCAGGCTCTTGTTCTTCCTGTTGCTTTCACCATCTTGGGCTGGTAAGTTACTATAATTTCCTTTACACATCGTCTTTGCTTATCTATACAAATAGTGGCGCTCTCGTAAAGAGTTTTAGTTCATGTAATCCACGTACAATAATAAAAAATATTAAGAAATTGCATAGTATGGGGTTTAATCCCGAGACCTCTAGTACATATACTAAAGTTTTAACCACTCTACTAAGTTGTATTTAGTTTTATTATCATAAAGTATATATTATATTAATAAATGAAATTATTTCTTACCCGGGGCGTAGCTCAAGACCTATAATAACTAGTTTTGTTTTTAAAAAGGTGCCACTAATTTAGTTGGTAAAGTCTAGCTTGTTGGTGTGATATCTGAAACCTGAAACCGAATCCTTCTAAAATACTGCGTTTGGTCGTCCATTTCCACTCACATATCTTTTTTTTGAAGGTTTAAAATTAATCAAATTATATTAGACATGATATATAATGATATTAGAACAATTTGAATTTACTTAATTTTTGTCTTGCACCAATACAATTATATATGTAGAATAATATTTTACCAATCATCTCAAATTACTTGCTAAAATTTTCATTTATGGATGTCTTATAAATAATTTGTTTCATTCATTTATGATAATATTTTATTTTCTATTTCTCCAAAGTTGATTACTTGCACCACCAGCTTTTTTCCCCACTCTTTCAGATAGCATTTAGAATAAACTTATTACTAGTGATTACAATTTTCCTATTTAGTCTTATATATATTTATTTTCAACCGGTTCTATACTAGACCGATTGATACATAGAAGTGTTTGGTTAATAGCTTAGATCACATGTTACAATAGTTTGTTTAATTTTTTTTTGTTTTCTCTATGTAACTAATTGATGGTATGTGAGTCTAACCTTGTCACGCAAGCATGAATTTGGCTCCATCTTCGTAAGTTACGATGGCGCAAGAAAGACATGCATCTCTACATGTGTATTGTGTAGGCAAAGTCTATGATTCTCCTCAACGGAAAAAAAGTCTATAATGAAATTAGGTCAAAATTGTCTTTTCATGTAGATATTAGGCAGAATATTTTGACTATTCTTTCAAATGAAAATTCTAAATAATGTTGACATCCTTGTTTGATCACAAGTTCACAACAACCCCCTCATCCCCACCCACACCTATCCACCAGACACAATACGAGGTCAGTGCAAATTTGTTGACAAAATTAGAGAAACTCCATTAATAATTGGAATTAACTACATAAAAACAATTGCACTATATATCTTTAATTTTTTATAATCTTAAAACTAAAAGGTGAAAAATGGATGTCATATACCAAAGCAAATAAACCTAGATATTTAATTAAATAATATCGTTTTAAAATAGATGACATGTTTTGCCTTTTTTTTTTTTATGAATAACACACATTTTGACTTTTGCACTATATATTCCACTTTGTTTTAACTGTGCTTTGTAATTTTTTATGTGACGAAAAATATATTCATGTAAAATCTTGCTAGATTAATCTCAATATGTACTTTTAAAATATCAAAATTTATAATTTTATATGTAGGGAATTAGAGATATAAATGACTAATGTTATGCATAGAAGTGTCAAGTGTGTCATATGTTTTTGGAAAGATAGAAGTATAACATAACATTTTATTGAGTGTTTCTAATATCTAACGTAAATGATGTTGCAGGACATGGGGAATCATCTGCTTAACATTATTCTTCGTATGGCAGCTCTACACCCTCTATTTACTAGTTCAACTCCATGAATCAACCGAAACCGGCGTTCGTTACAGCCGTTACTTCACTCTTTGTATTGCAGCATTTGGTACGTCATTTCATAAAACAGCCCCAACTGAACTTATAGTATATAATAGGGAAATTTCCTCATGTACCGCTTAAGTTTAATATAATTCTCAAATTACCCCACACATTTAGAGAATTCCTCATATATTCGTAAATTTTGTATTTGGGCTCAAAATACCTATCATACACAGAAATTCAAGTATACTAATTTCCTAAGTTACCCTTGAAACTTAAATTTTAAACTTCAAAATTCAATAAGAATATTTTGAAAATTAAGCCAAACCTCAAAAAATAGCTCGAAAAATTTTCCTATAATAATTGCACTAACTGAAATAAAAGTATGTAACATTGCTAATAAATATCTACATTCATATTGGTTGACAGGTGAAAAATCAGGTAAGCTAATGGCAATGTTCCCATACATGTACTTATCAGCTGGCACGTGTGTGCTGCTGATTAGTATAGCCGGTGCCACATGCAAGATACTATTCCAAATATTATGTGGGCCCGATTGCACGGCCAAGCCCTTAACCTTGACGGAGTGGTACTTGGTTTTCACTTGTGCTGCCGTGGTGTTGTCACAGCTACCAAATATGAACTCCATTGCTGGTGTTTCTTTGGTTGGTGCGATCACCGCCGTCGGATATATCACCATTATATGGGCTGTTTCCGTTGCTAAGCATCCTCTGCCTGGAGTGTCTTATAACCCGATCCGTTATTCATCGGATATTAAGAATGTGTTTAGTATTCTTAATGCCCTTGGAATTATTGCCTTCGCTTTTAGAGGCCACAATCTCATACTCGAAATTCAGGTATTTACTCCCATCATTTATTTACTAGTGGCTTCTAACACATAATTATAACTATTAATATCTTAAATTACGCATTAGTAAAAACTGTTGAATTTTCTTTCGATAATAAAGTGTATGTTGATATCGGAAAATTAACAAAAAACGTAGAAACATATCAAATAACAAAAGAATATAACATCAAGTGAAATTGATATCTAATGCATTAATTTTCGCATAGTTGCAAAAGTTGTTGTGTATAAGTTGCCAACTAGGTGTCTAGGTGTTTAACCGGAGCTTATCCGTAAATAGACCATCCACTTTTATGACTTTTGACTTTTTCTTAAGCCAATTTGGAAAATTAATCAAAGAGAATATTAGAATTAAATATACTTAGTAGGTGGTTGTTGGTGAAAGGTGATAGATAATAGATGGTAGGTACACTTTTTTGACTACTTTTTGGCTGCTTTACTGTATTAAAATGGCTTAAAATTTGACTTTAAGTATATCACTAGTTTGGTGAGCGTATGAAATGAAGAAAAGTAGTCTTCAAGAGAGTCTATTCTGTATGTCATGTTTCAACTAGTTTCTTGGTAGGTATATTTCATTTGCATAAAAGCCTGTTTCATTGGCTAAGGATCAGATGATTGTATCCCACATCATGTTCGTTAGTGTATCAGCATTCAAATAATAAATTAGGAACTTTATGTCACATTATGTTAGTTAATCAAATTCTTAGAGAGTGGTATACTCATTACTCATCTTCTTATTACCTCATCTTTTCTACATAAGAAAATGACCCAAAAAATTATAATAAAATCATGATGGTGGGTGTGAGACATTGTCTGGGTGAGTGGCCCTGTAGAAGGGTAGTCCAGAGAAAATTCATCTTACCATGGGTTTCCGAAAGGGGCCCCCAAAAAAAAAAAGCTCACTAATAATACAAAAATTATTAAAAGAGACTTTTTAATTTTAATATAAAAGTAGACTTAGTAACTAAATGGATTGAACTAGTCACGGAAAGAAATTAATCTAGTCACTATTGGACTAATTCTCTTTTTAATATTGGGCTTATCATTGCCTAATTTTAATATAAAATTAGGTGGTCTCTTACAAGACAAACTCCTAATAATATTACCAATTCTTGTACGTCGTCAGTTGTTTTTTTATACTATATATAAACTTAACTTAATTAGATTGTGTTTTTATTTAATATAATTAAATGCTATTATATAATATATTATTGGGTTAATTTTAATGTATATTCTTAATAACAGATTAAATATTAAAAATATTTATAATTAAAGTTATGTGCTAACAAATATAAAAATCAATTTGGAATAATAGAGTAGAAAATGGAAAAAAAAAAAAGAATAGTTCGCAGTATGATGCAATTCTTTCGATCTCTTTGTACAATAGTTTGGCTAACAATATGCTATGATTATTGCAGGCAACAATGCCTTCAAGCGAGAAACACCCATCAAGAGTGCCCATGTGGAAGGGTGTCCAATCCTCCTATCTCCTTATTGCCATGTGTTTGTACCCTCTTGCAATTGGGGGTTATTGGGCTTACGGGAATTCGGTAATTATTCCTATATTAACTACTAATTCATGAAAGCCTAGGATTATCTGTTTAGCTTTGTGATATTCAAAATGTACTAATTAAGTTTGTGTAATTGTATATATTATTGTTTGTAGATACCACAAGATGGAGGCATGCTAACAGCCCTATACCAATTTCATGGACGTGACACATCTCGATTCATCTTAGGCTTAACAAGCGTAATAGTAATTATCAATGCCCTAAGCTCGTTCCAAATCTATGGCATGCCAATGTTCGATGACATCGAGTCCAAGTACACAATGAGGAAGAAGAAGCCATGTCCGTGGTGGCTACGAGCCTTATTCCGAGCCCTTTGTGGATTTTTATGCTTCTTTTTCGCGGTTGCATTTCCCTTCGTTGCAAGCTTCGCTGGCCTAATTGGGGGGATTGCTTTGCCCTTAACCTTAGCTTACCCTTGTTTTATGTGGGTAGTTATGAAAAAACCTAAGGTGTATGGTCCAATGTGGTGCCTTAATTGGGGATTAGGAGTTCTTGGGATGATCCTTAGCGTGTTGATGATTGCTGCTGGCATTTATGTTGTTATTGCTAATGGGGTTGAATTTCATTTTTTCAAGCCTCACTAATTACGAATGTGTTATTGACAGAATATATGTGTTTGTGTAGCATGTATAATATTTTTGTAGGTTGGGTTAGGTGAGGAAAAAAAATACAAATGGTCAAATGATGATGTGCAATAGTGTGAATTAGGTTTGTCATCTCTTGTGGAGATGTGAAGTAAAACAAGTATTTTCTTTACATGAATAATAATTTTCACTTAAAGATGTATATTAAAAGTATATGTATGCACGTAATTGCATGGTTGAAATTGTTAATAATAAGTTTATTCCATTTTATTATTGTCAATTAAAAGGAACTATTCTATTATTCTTAATTTCTTATTTATCTAACTAGCACTACAACAAGATAAGACATGGACAACAGTGCAAAATCATTGCCTAATATGAAAAAAGTGTTGCCTTAATGCTAAGGCAACATATATGAGGCGTTGTTTTTACTCCTGTTGTCTAATCTTAAGGCAACACATTTTAATTTAAAGGCAAATCTTTTGAAAGCTAAGGCAAAAATAGACCCAAGGCAACAATTTCACAAAGACCACTGGTTAAAATTGTTGCCATGTTTAATTTGACAACATTTCAAATACGTCACCCTATGACATAACATGCAACAACTTCTTACTGTCATATTTGCTAGGAATGATTCAAAAGTGTTGCCAAATAATTTAAATGCTATGCATTAAAAGTTGTTAACCATAACACGACAATCTACAATATATTGCCTATTTTTGTTCTATTGTAAGTAATTTTATATGCCTGTAATAGCTTGATAAGCTGTCATGATGGTCTTCCTACAAAGGATAGACTTGAAAAATGTAAGGTTTTTCTTCCTCAACAATATGTTTTATGTAGTAATGCTCCTGAATCCCTTTCTCACCTTTGTTTTGGATGTCCCTTTACTTTAGATGTTTTTGAATGTTTTCATGAAAATGGTGCTTGGCCAAATCTCCCTCAAGAGATTAACTTTTCTAGTCAATTTTCTTTTCGCTATTGGTTAGATTATTGTCATTCTGAGCTCTCTTTGGAAGTAATCAAAAAGTTTTCTTTTGTGTGGTGGTTTATCTGGTTCTTTAGAAATAGAGTGCTTTTTAATGATGAAGGCATTTCCCCTCGTCGTGCTAGTTTCGAAATTAATAGTTTTTTTGTTCAGTGGTCTAGAGTGGACCTTGATGTAGGCGAATCATCCTCTACTTATTCTTCCTCTCTCAAGAATAATCCTCCCCCATTTTTCGAGCGGGAACTAATCTCATCTGGTCCCCCCCTCCTTCCAATTTTTGCAAGCTAAATTTTGATGGTTCTAAGCTTAGTAATGGTAATGCCTCTTTGGGCTTTGTGATTAGAAATAGTGATGGAGAAGTTCTTCTAGCTGGTGCTAAGTCTTTAGGGTCTCACGTTTCTATTATTCAAGCTGAGGCTTGGGCTCTTAGTGAAGGCATTAAGGGAGCCTCTTTCCTTAATATCTCTCAGCTCATTGTAGAAGGCGATAATTTAGGAGTCATCAATTCTATGAAAAATTCTTGGCGTATTCCGTGGGAGATTTCTAAGATTGTTAAAGATGTAGGTATGGATGCTTTTCGGTTCCAAATGTGCGAGTTTCGTCACTGCTTTCGTGAAGCTAACAAGGCTGCTGATTTCATGGCTAGGAAGGCGCATGACTTCCCTTCCCTTTTATATTGGTTTCCTCCTTATTGTATGGATTTCTCCCTTATCATCCGAAAGGATGTTTTAGGCTGGCCCCCGGACTAGGGTGTTAGTCTAAGTTTGTTCTCCTTATCAGAAAAAAAATAAAAATAGCTTGATAAGCTGATAAATGTCACATTCTAGTGTTGTAGCCTAATAATGTCAGAGAATCATCATTTTGAACGTCAATATATGTAACAAGCAAAATCACATTCTTACCAAAAACAATATCAACATGACCCCAAATCCATCCTGCTTTTTAGTGTATATTGCAATTTGCAAGCCACTAATATCTAACGTAGTAGATAGTTTTAAAAAAAACACAAACAAAAGAAGAATAACAATAGGGAAGCTAAAGTAGCAATCATCTCAGATCTTCTTAATTTTCATCTCCTTCATCATCAACATTATCTCCTTCTTCTTTTTCCTATTCTTCCGTGATTTTCAAATGCATACGCTGCAAAATTAAATAAAGAGAACTATTACAAATATACTGATTTAGATTTATTAAAATATTCATTGAAGAATATCAAAACAAAAGGCACTAACAACAATTATATATATTGTTAGTCAAGTAATGAGGATAACATAGGATCAGGCAAAGGAATGTGAGATTGAGATAATGACTTGACCAACAATGTTGCACAAGCAGGTTTCGAAAGGTTTGTGCAAGATCGAGGATGACCTTTATGGGAGAAAGATTCAATTGTTTCAAAATTATGAGTGTCGCTTGAGTAGTTCCCGCAGAAGTAGGTTAAACATGCAATTACAGAAAACTGAATCTTTGTGGGAAAATCATGGAGCGAAAATTTAGCACTAGGGACTTAGAAGTGGATGATTGATAGAGTATAAATCTATTCTTGGAGCCTCAACCATCAGCTTAAGCTTTTGGTTGAGTTGGTCCTTTGACATGGTATCAAGAGCAGGTGTGACATAAAGGTCACGGGTTCGAATCTCATCACCCCTTCATTGCTAAGTGGAATATTTAGCGCCAGGTATGACGGAGACCTGTGCTGCATCCACACTTCAAGCCCAAAGGGCTCTGCATGAGGGGGCGTGATAGAGTATAAATCTATTCCTGGGGCCTCAACCATCAGCTTAAACTTTTGGTTGAGTTGGTCCTTTAACAATGATGATACTCTTTGATTTCTTTGTTTGTAATACCTAGTTTTTTATTTCCTTCTTCTTTTTTTTCCTCTTTCTATGTCATATATATAAATTAATAAGAATATAATATCATAAAAAATCTTCCTCGTATATGAAATTATAGTTTACAAATGAAATTTATTATATTTTTGATTCTAAGTCGACTTTTAAGGTAACTTGAACATGATTACTTATTATAACTTATAAGTAAGAAATAGTACTTCTCTGAAACCGAAACATTTCAACGATTAAATATTTTACATCTTACAAATAATACATTATTGTTGACATCTTTCTGTTACGGAAAGAGTATATGGAGTGTTCCAAGTTTATACATAAATTAAAACAATTCTAACTTTTTTGAAGATTAATTACAATAAATTTTGAGTTATGAAATGGATTTATCTTGATGATAAATAACTTAAGTATATTGACTTTTGTGACCTTATTAATAAGAGCTTAGAGCATCTACAATGGATAAGTTAGCTTTTGTTGGTCTTTGTATTTTTCCATTCTTCCTCTTTTCCTCCTTACACCTCAAATCTCACTAGTTCCCCACCAACTCATCTTTTTATTCTCACAATGGGTGGACTAGTCTTACTTGGTTTATCTATTTTCTCTCTCCTACTTTTGTTAATACTTCCTCACTGTATACTCTCTCTCCTACCCAAAGTATTTTTAATTATTATATGAACTGAATAATTGGTATTCATATTTTAATGATATATGCACGCCGTCCGAGACCCAATTGGTCTAGAAGATAGGACCAACCCATTCACTAGTAGAAAAAAGTTGATTTGCGTCTCCTGATTTGCGTCGCACAACAGGTAGAACGACGCAAAAACATCATTTGCGTCGGATATTCATGACGTTCGACGCAAATCATTATTTATTTGCGTCGTAAGTGCCTCGCATTCGACGCAAAAAATTCATATGCGTTGGACCCCGATCAATGTTCGACGCAAATCATGAAAGATAATTTATGTGCATATCCAACATTTTGCGTTGGACCTAAGTGTCCATGCGACGCAGATAGTATGAGGGTACAATGTGCGTCGGACTTGATAGCCAATGTGACGCACATAGCCCGCTTACTTTCATTTTCTTAATGAAGTCCGCTTTTTTAAAACCCTACCACGCTGGCTATGTGCGTCGGACGTTATGGGCCATGCGACGCACAACGCACATAGCCGCTTCTTTTCATTTCCTTTTAACCCTACCACGAGCAAAAAGGAGAGCAGCCAACCGTCATTAACACAGTCCATCTTGCTCCTCCCCTCTCTCTCCTCCCCTCTATCTCTCTCTTTCTTATACGTATCACAACTCCTCTTTCTCCATTAACACAGTTCATCAACACACTTTATCCATGCATCAACCAAAAAAAAGGTCGAGAGCTGAAGTTCGAATTTCCAGAAATTGAAGTCGGAAATTTCGCCAAATCGACTTCATCAAGAACGGTCGAGAATTAAACCAAATTGAAGTTCGAATTTCCAGAAATTGAAGTCCAGAATTTCATGGAGAAAAGTCGAGAATGAGAAGAATGAGAAGTTCGAACAAAATGACAGAATTTTTGGTGATTTAGATCTGTTTTTGTTTTTGTAGGTTTTATTTCTTAATTTCGTTTTTTAGTTTTTAAAATTTTGTACAGATTCTTGTTTTTTATTCAGATTTGATTCTTGTATTTAATTCATGTATCTGTTTCGCAACTGTTTTTTCGCGATTTTTCTTCTCTGTCTTTCATTTGATTCTCCATTTCATTTGCTTTTTGCTTCTTTTTTTGATTCTACGATTTTTCATTTGTTTTATTTGATTCTCCATTTCATTTGATTCTCTGTCTTTCTAGTTTTATATTGATTTTTTCTTCATTTTTTTCGACATTTTGTTGATTGATTATCATCGATCTAATGATGTATTAAAGTCGGAACGTAGAGGATTTGATTTGTTTGATGTTGTGAATTTTTCGTTGATTGAACGCAGATCTAAGGATTTTGTAACGTCAATTTCGTGTATAGAAGCCAGTTAGTTTGGATGGTTATGATGAATTGACTTTCTGTTTTTTTTTTTAATAAATGACCAATTTGCGTTGGATGTAACGCCCAATCCGACGCAAATCCTACTTTTTTTTAATAAAAGTGAATCATATGTGTCGCACATACCTCTTGATGCGACGCGAATGATAGACGTAGATGTGGTTTTTTAGTGCTGGCGAGGCGTCTTCTGCGTCGGACTTTGCATTGCATCCGACGCAAATAGCTTAAGATCTGCGTCGTGTTCTTGTCCGACGCAGATCATGTCTCTCGTATCTGCGTCGAGACATGTGACATCGGAGCAATGTCCGACGAAAATGGTGGTCTTAGGTCCGACGCAAATCAGTGATTCTGTACTAGTGAGTGTCTGATGGTTGGAGTGATCTACAAAGAAGACCTTTGATTTATTTTATGGCTACTAGTGAGAGTGGTCCTATTTTCATTAAAAGTGTGAATTGCTTTGGTGAAGTCAAGGACAAGTACTTCATTGCAGATCTTATGGAAGAAGTTATTGAAGAAGTTGGTCCCATGAATGTTGTTCAGGTAATAACAGGCAATGCTAGCAATTGCAAGGGCGCTGGTGAACTTATTGAAATCAAGTATCCATGGATCTACTGGACCCCATGTGTTGTCCATACATTAAACCTTGCTTTGAAAAATATTTGTGCTGCAAGAAATATAGAAACGAATATTTAAACGTATGATGAATGTCATTGGATTACTCAAGTTCATGATGATGTAGTGCAGGTGACACAACAAGAATGTCAGCCTTTAGCGTCCGCAAAGATCAGACGCTAAAAACGCGGAATCGGACGCTAAATATATTAGCGTCCGCCAACGGACGCTAAATGGCTGATGCAAAACCCTTGGTCGCTAATTAACCAAATAGCGTCCGCTTTGCGGACGCTAAATATTTAGCGTCTGATATTTTGAATTTAGCGACCGCTTATTCAGCAGTCGCTAATTAGCGACCGCTTCTTCGGCAGTCACTAATTAGCGACCGTCAGGCACAGATAGCGACCGCCTAGGCAGTCGCTAATTAGCGACCGTGTCCCTGGCAGTCGCTAATTAGCGACCGTTTTGGCAGTCGCTAATCTTGGAAGCAGTTGGTAAACTACTGGTTCGCATTTGCTTTTTTTTTTTTTGCTTTTGGCTAACTAGTATTAAATGTAATAGCTTTTTGCTTTTAATTAATTGATATTAAATGTAATAAGATATAAAATGTTGCAAATACCATATACTTCTATTATTAAGGCAAACATATTAATCAATTCAATTATTATTGATAATAAATGTAGATACAAATGAAAAAATAATTCTAGAACTAAATTGTAGTATACTTAGAACAAAATCTAATACAAATCTCATATAATTACATGTACATTTTAAACTCCACAAAAAAAAAATCTGGAACCAAAACGGACTTCAAATCTGGTATCTGGATCGAAACCAACTTCAAATCTGGAACTCAAACGCAAATCTCATAACTCTGCAAATCAACAAAAACAAAGAAATTAATGAAATTAACCAGAAAAAAACAATTACTAACAAGAATTAAATGAATAACAAGATCTTGACTTTCTGTCTACATATAACTCATAAGTTTCCTTTTTCTTTACAGCTCCATAGTACTGTTGGCTTTTTTTCGACACTAGTCGCCTTCATCACCATAACTACATGAATGGAGCCTTTAAGAAACAGTCTTTGGCCGGTATACATACATTTTTACTAAGATACAACGAGGCTGCTATCATCTGCATTGTTTAAAATTGCAAAAACACAGGTTATAATCACTGTGACACAAACTGATTGCCTTCCTTTTCTGTTTTAGTTCGTCCCATTCAATAATCCTCTACTAGTAGATAAGTACTTCCTCCGTTTTTGAATACTTGCAACGTTGAAATATGCACAAGGACCAAGCACAGGAGAAAGATATAGAGAGCTTAAAATAAACATATGCTAGAAAAGAGAAAGAATATAATGCAAAAATATAGACATTGCAAATAATAGAAAGAATATAATGCAAAAATGTTAGGAAGTAAATATTAAACCTTAGCTTAGCTTAATCCCATCACAGTTCAGAGAATGTCAAAGATCTTTGACATTCTCTACGCAAATTGTGATCCGCTTTGCTTTGTCAGAAGTACCGCCTCCAAGCTTGGTGACCCCCATGAAGGAATTGCTGCAATAACGTTGAATGCTTTTTATAGACTATTGAATGTGTGTTGCCACATTGGATTGACCCCTGATCTTCGAGAATATCTAACATATACAAAAATCTATAAGATTACTAAGTTGTTAGATATGAACCTACAAAAAGAAATGTAAGAAAAAGATAGCCCAATAAGGTGTTCAAGTAGAATGAAGAAATCTAGACAGTATGATGTACAGAACATAGTAGCTCTAAAGCTTACACTAAAATCGTACTGCGATGTTCTAAGATGTTTTCTAAGATATAATCAGCTTTTATTTTGTTCCTTCTCTTTCAATTGAACCCATACATAAACCAACATATTACATAAGTAATTCAAACTTGTCCATGGTTATACTGTATTCACAAAAAGAATCACCAATAAAGATCGAAATATACCAATCACTGAAATTATCAATATTCGGAAAACCTTCTCATATTAAACCCATCCACCCCAATCCAATGAGCAAGACAATGCCAACTATAATCTGTTTAAATTTTCTGGATTTCCTAGATGTCCAGTCCAGATATCAGATCTGCAGACTTTCAAATTTTCAAGTACTCGGTGCATTTAATCTTTCATCAACTATACCTTTCACTTCAGATGAGATCTATGGCGTGTGACTTTCCTTTATTGGCACGTGAGGGTCCTCCTATCTTGAAGGGATATATTGAAGTGGCTAGATTATTTCACTCCTGAGCATATGAACTTGTCAATCAAGATTCTTTACTACCTACTTAATAGTTAATACTTCAATTTACTAAGAAATCCTATCAAGTTTTGACTCGTAACAAAAAAAAAGTCTACTTTGAGATGTTCTCATTATCTTGTAGCTGCAATACCAATGCAGCCTAGATGCAAGTTAAACCTCAATACCTCATCCCAAAAAGTTAATGAGATTCCCAAACAAGAATGTGTCAACCATTATTGGCCCCCGAGTAATTCAAAGTTTTCAAATGACCAGGAGGTTAGACTCTCCAGCCAAAGGAATTGATATCACTTAAACAAGCAATAGGTTTTCTATGTAGTGGTTCAACAAGCATTGACCTTTCCAGAAATATCAGGCACAAGCAAGAGCAGTAATTCAACACATCCCCGCCTTTGAAAGAGTCCACAGAGAGGTCAGTCACAAGTAATAAGGATGCATTTAAACAAAATCAACCCCAAGAGATTATCCAAGGCGAATATGCATTCCCTTTCCATAATCATAGATAAAAAATAGAAGTGAAGAAAAGGAAAATATATTCATGCCTGGCATTCAGGTTGACCGGTCCTTTCTGGAAACTCCCCTTTCATTCTTGCAGTGGCGAAAGGACTTGATATCACTTAAACAGACATCCTTACAAGAAAGAAAACATGGAAGTACTGAAATCAATCTCAAACCAGCATCTTCACCTTCCAACCCAAGATGCCAAGCAATAATTCTCAAGTACGTAACTCTCCAGCCAAAGGACTTGATATCACTTAAACAAGCAATTGAAAAATTGAATAACCTAATCGAAAATATAAACACACAAATCAAAATCTCATAAAACCGAAAACTCAAAAAATAAAGAAAAATCGAACAACAACAAAAATTAAAAAATCTTAGGGAATTCAGATCTAGGAAAAACCGAAAAACCAAGAACAAGAAAACGCAAAAAAAAAAATAAAAAAACAAAGAAAATCGAGAAAATAAAATACATAATCAACAATTAAAACTAAAAAAAAAACAAATTTATTAGTTAAATCTGAGTAGAAATACCTTATTTCGTGAGATCTGCAAGAAAGAGGAGCACCAAAATGTGAGATGAGAGTGAGGAAGAGAGAGAAACGTGAGATGAGAGTGAGGAAGAGAGAGAAACCTGGGCTAGGGTTATAGTTTGGTCGACGGGAGTTTTTATTTATTTATTTATACCTCTTATTTAGCGTCCGTCTGACGGACGGTATTTTTACTAAACGGACGCTAATTAGCGTCAGTTTAAAAGGACGGACGCTAAATCTCAGAAAGCGGACGCTAATTTGCATCCGTCTTTTATCGAACGCTAATTTTAAATTTAGCGTCGGCTTATATCGTCGGACGCTAAATTCAAACGCTAAAAAGGCGGATTCTTGTTGTGTGAAAAACTTCATTATGAATCATTCTATGAGACTAGCAATGTTCAATCGATTTTCTTCTTTGAAATTACTTGCAGTGGCTGATACTCGTTTTGCTTCAGTGGTTGTTATGCTAAAGAGGTTTAAGCTTCTTAGACGCTTTCTTGAGGCCATGGTGATAAGTGAAGAATGGGGGGGGGGTTACAAAGAGGATGATCAAGGCAAGGCAAGTTTTGTAAAAGAAAAAGTAATGAGTTATAGCTGGTGTGATAAAGTGGACTACATTCTTGCCTTCACTGGACCCATTTATGAGATGATAAGGGCTTGTGATACCGACAAGCCAAGTCTACATTTGGTATACGAGATGTGGGACTATATGCTTGAAAAGGTGATTGTGATCTATGCTCATGAAGGATTGACAGATGATGATAATGATGATTACTCCGAGTTTTTTGAAGTAGTTCATGGCATTATTGTAGCTCGTTGGACAAAAAGCAACACTCCTCTTAATTGCTTAGCTCACTGATTAAATCTTAGGTAAATTCTTTCTTATATATTTTAGATCAATTTACTAATTTTTAATATTACGTGGATAATGATTGTTTCTATATTTTTTTATTCTTTTGAACGTTTTATAGTGAGGCATGACTTGAAGAAAATCCAAGTAGAGTACCTCCGCATAGAGACACAAAAATATCTGAAGGAAGAGTAAGTTGTTTTAGAAGACTATTTCCTGACAACGCTGATTTTGCCCGAGCTATAGATGAATATACCATGTTCTCATTCAAGTCTGGAGTGTATAGGGGCGGAGAAAACTTATATACTAGGGGTACCATGCATGGATCCTATGTCATGGTGGGTTAACTTTAGTTTATTTACTATTTTGCTTCAAGCTTTAGCCTTCATATATCTTGGACAACCTACTTCATCTTCATGTTGTGAACGTAATTGGAGCAATATTCTTTTATTCACTCACTTAGGAGAAATAGGTTGAATCCAAAACGAGCTGAAAATTTGGTGAAGATTCACACTAATCTGCGTCTTCTATCAAGGAATACAAATGAATACACGGCTGGGAAGACAAAATTGTGGGATGTAGGTGGTGATCAATTTGATATCATGGATGACGGGAATGATGAAAACACCTTTCTAGAGTTTGCCGACCTTTTTCTTGATGAACCGGATCTTAAATCTGTATTTTTTCCTTAGTGATTTTAGCTAATATAATCTTACTTAATTATTATTATTTGGATTTATTATAAGTTACACTTGTTAACGTTAGTTTTGAACATGTTTGAATATTATATATTATAAATTAAACTTGTTTGTTATATTGAATGTTGTTTTCATTGATATTATAAAAGCATAAATAAATGGTTAGAAAAAAATTACGTTTCCCTCACGTTTTCTCAGTTTTAAAATTTGGGTTTTCTCGTGTCCCGTGTCGCGTTTCTGTGCGAAATAGTTTGTAACACTAGATCCCAAACTTCACCACTATCATCAAGTACATGACCTCAATAAAAAAAATTCCAATTTCGGTGATCCGATCCGATCATAAAACAAACATTCCATTACAAATGTAAACCAACTATTACCAAGTTAAGGGTACCTGAGAGTACTGAACTTTCAAAAAAGTTTCAGTTAGGGTACTCAAAACGGGCGGACGTTACCCTAAGGTACTGAACTTTGGTTTGTATCGTTATCAGCCCAAAAATTAGAAGTAAAATGTGACGTGACAATAAATACAAAGTGACAGTTAATTCAGTACCCTTTAATTTAAAAAAGGCGGCGAGATTCTTCAATGGTAACAAATGAAGATATACATTTTAAACTGAACCATATTATTAGATATATCTGAACATCAAAAAAGTCCTATCTCTCAAAAAATCAGGAGCAGCAAAAATATCAACTTCCACAACACGAAAAAATTCGATATTGTTGTTCATCCATCAGCAGCAAAAAAAATCAACTTCATCACCTTCAATTAATCAGGTACAAAGCAATTGCATTAAGGAAAACTATACCTAATGTTAATATTTTTTTCCTTTTACGAATGTGAATTTTAATTTTTAGTATTTTGTGCACCTAGGCAGCATATATCAAGAAATAGCTATGGTTCCATGCCCCCAATTCCCAAAAGATATCATTGTGGGTTTGTTATAACCAAAACTAGAGTCTGGACAAGGGACAACCCTTGTAGAAGGTTTGTAGCATGCCTTGACTATGATGCTGAGACTGATACAAGGGGTGCAAGTTATTTAAATGGTGTGATGTTGAAGAGCCTACAGAGTGACAGAAAAATGTGATTTTGGGGTTAATGGAGGAGAAACAGGAGCTTAGAAGGGAAGTGATGTTGCCGAGGCACAATATGAAGATAGCAAATGAGAAGGCAAGGAAGATTGAATCAAAATATGTCATGCTTAGAATGAAAAGGGTGGTTTTATGAGTGTTAGGGCTTGGATTTGTGTACTCATTTTGGTTCTTGTTTGTTTATGGTACAATATATAACTATTTTAAGGGGTTTATAGAGGACTTTAATTACTATATCAAGCTATGTACTAGCATATTATTAATTAATATAAGTTACCTTTGAACTAAATTCTCCTTTGCATCCTTTTAGCCATTTCTAGGTCCTGAATATAAAGAAACTAATTCAGAATGCATGGACAGATGATAAGGTAAGAAAATGTTAGCTAGTTCAATCAAATCACATACCTGTAAGGCTTGGCTAGTTATTGTTTGTGAAGCTTGTGAACCCTTCTCTGGTTGTGACTGACATAATGAGTAATCTTGGCTGAATGAATATATAGTCTGCTCACCCTCATAATCTGAAAAATATGCTACTCTTCTTTGTGGGATTGTGTGATTGATTGGTTGACTTGGTGGTTGCTGTGGTGGTTGCTATGGCGGCTGCTGTGGTGGTTGGGGTTGGAGAGTAGCAACTCTTTGGTAGCCACTTGGGTAGGTGTATATACCTACACCTTTATGGTGCATGGGTACCTTAGTGCTCCCACTCTGGTGGCTACTACTTGACTTACTTGCACCCATGTGCATAGACTCTGTAGGTACATTCTTGCAACCTCTCTTGTTATGCCCTTGAAGACCACATAGGCTGCATGTCATTACTGAGCCTGTTCTTTTCAATTTCCTCGTAGTTGTAACTTCTCCAACTGCCTTCCTTCTCTTCACTTGGTGCCCGTTGTTCAGTTTCTTGAATTTTGGTGCAACAAGACAAAGGAGTGTAGAAGGCTCTACACCATTTCTTGTAGTTCCTATTTAGGAGATCATCAGCAACTGCAGTAGATATTATCCTTATCTTTTCTATGTTAACTAAAAATTCATTTTCTGTGGTGCTCTTAGCCATGATTCAGAACTGCTTCCTATACTCTAGACCACCACCAAACACCCTTCTAAAGTTACAGTACACATGCCTTGTACATACCCTAGTCTCAGCTTGGGGAAACACATCTGACACAGCTCTCAATAAACCCTTCTGCTGATCAGACATGAAAGTGTAACCAGCACCTTCATTTGATCTCAAATCCTCCCCTAAAAGTGTTAAAAACCATGTCCAACTAGAAGTAAATTCAACCTTTACTACTGCCCATGCAATAGGGAACATTTGGTTGTTCCCATCTCTCCCAACAGCAACTAAAAATTGTCCACCATAGGGTCCGTTTAAGAAACAACCATCAAGAGATATAAAAGGCCTACATCCAGCTAAGAACCCCTTTTCTAGTGCCTCAAAACAAATGTAGATTCTTTCAAAAACATTACCATCCATCTTAATTATAATTGTATTTGTCCGGTTACTTCTTTGTATCTCTGCAGCATACCTTGGCAGCAAGGTATATTGCTCCATATACTCCCCATACAGTCGAACTTTGCCCTCTCCTCCTAGCTCTGTATGCTACAACTCTGCTCACCATAATCCCCCACTCTAGCCAGACTAATACTGTCTCTATTATATCTTGTAGCCTCTAGTAAGGGTTTATTTTGAACTTACTCTTATAAATTTTAGCAATCTAAGAAGTTGTCATGTTTATGTTTTTAGGGGCTCTTCCACAAGTGTGGTTGGGCACCAAGGTTTTCACCAGGCCATAAAGTTTCTCTTCCACTTCTCCAATGAATTAATCCCAAATCCTCCAAGGACATCCTTTATCCTTATTGATGCATCTAGCCCCTATCTTATTGGGGTCATTCCTACTGAATGATAATTCTCTCTCAATCTCAATTGAGTAGTCAGCTAATGCTTTTTTGAAAGTCTACAGTCAACTCCAACATCCCCTCCATCTACCACTTTGCTGGAACTGGGTGTCTTTTTTTTTTTTTTTTTGTAGGTGCAGCTTCTAAGTACCTATAGTCCTCATCCTCATCTTCACTAGGACTGTTAAGATCACTATCCCCTTCAAAGTCACCTCCAAACAAACTCTCACATAAGCCCTTACTTGCAGATACTCTCTTTAACATCTCTATTTCTTCCTCATAAGATTGTTGCTTTTTCTTGTCATCACTCACTTTAGTTCTAGCAGTAACGAATTCATCATCGTGCTTGTCTGTGCCTTCTGTATCATAGTCTATATCTACATGGGATCATTTCTAGTATGGCCAGTATTTTCAGGGAATGCCTCATCTCCATCACACAACAATTGCATTAAGGACCTTTCACCACACTGACTTGACCCAAGTCCACTCCGTCCATTACCCACCCCAAATGGCCTAACTATTGCATGTTCTGTGTACACATGTACAAGCTTGTATTGTAAAAACAATGCTAAAAATGGATCAAATATTTGCTTAGCATAGCCCAAGAACCTAATACCAGTACTAAAGTCTTTCCTAGGTTCAACAAAATGAAGCTTAATGATGTTATTGTGACCCTAGTTCTCTATGATTTGTTTTACATATGAAGCATCAACATTATCAAGTAAGTTTTCAAACGCACTTACTTGACCACATCGTATCTAATATCACCATTAACAAACCATTCTCCACCATGGTGCACAATAATGCAAGGTTTTAGTTCCATAGAATCTGTCATACAAACATTTATATACTAAATTAAGTGCAAGGAATGGTGAAACAATGATATTATATATAGAATCCATATATACCATTCATATATAATTAAAGAGTAAAGAGTATATAGCATTCATTCATACAAAATTTGGCAGGCTCCAACCAATTAACAAACCAACATACTTAAGTTTTTTGGAGCCTGCATTCATATTAACCACAAAAATAGATCTGTCATAACAGTGACAATCACCCTAAATAAAGCCAGTGGCTGTCACATTCTCCCCTACCTACAGCTACGACGGAGGCAAAATATCTACCCACCCAAAAAAAAGCAAAAAACTCAACTTTCTTCCTCTTTAATCCTCCTTGAACAACCATGCTGAGAACCCATTAAAGTACACCATCATGTCCTTGTTGATCCAAGCATGGAGGTCCCTCCTATTGTTGAAGATTATATCATCCAATATCCACTTCTCAATGTGCCTACGCTCGCTAAGCCAGAAAGTACCACCATAAGATCGGAGTCTCCATCACAACCTCCATTTTTTACAGGTTTGCTCAACCTTGATCTGATCCTCCCACCTTAGCGTACTGAATATGTGGGTCACTAGGACGTCTTGATTCAAACATAAAGGGTGTGCATGGCGTAAAGCTTTCATACCTAGTCATTTACAAAAAAAATTATTTAATTAAATTTCACTTAACCCTAATTTTTATAAATTATACTTTAACTTTAACAACTAAACTCCAACCACAATTAACTCCCAAAAAATGTTACTTCTGGAAAAACCCAAATCCCAATTAGGAACAAAATTAATTTACTAATTTTACCCTAATTATCATGATAAGTCATATTTATATATAGTTTTTAGTTGCATTTAGGTTGCATTTTAGAGCATTTAGTTTCATATTTAGGTTCATTGATGCATTATATTCTTAAGTTATATTTTTCTACTCCTATTCGGTATTTTTCTTGTTTTTGATGAATTTCAGGCATTGAGGACATATTTGGAGTATGATTAATTAAGCTTGAGGATTAGGAGCACTTGGAAGGAAGCTACAATGCATAAGGATCGTCATAAATATTTTATAGTACGAATTTGAGCGAAAATGAAGCGGAAAATCATTAGAAGAAATGTAAAAAGAGAGTCATGTCTACTCTTTTGATCATAACTTTTGATGTGATTCTTAAAATCGAGTAATTCCAGCATATTTGGAAATTAGACTTGAAGAGGTTTCCAACGATAGGTGGCACGCCCCGAGGAGACTTTTAGTCAAGGAGTTATGCCTTTCGGAAGATTGCACTGATTCTGCTGGAATATGCCACGCGTACGCGCGGATCACTAATCCGCGTATTAATGATTTATTTAAGATTTTCCTTATCTTGTAAATTACTTTCCAAGTCATATTAGGTTATTGAATATTTATTTAGATAGGTTTTCATTCTTTCTCTCTCCTCCTCCTTCTCACGTTATTTTCTAGTTTTAGGTTTAGTTTTCTCTCATCTCTTTCTCTCTAGTTTTTAGTGAAAACCCTAGTTTTCATTCTTTTTCATTAATTTATGAGTTTCATTAGTTTCTTTCATTGATTTCTTTAATTATGTTTTCTTTTATAGTTTTAGATTTCATTATTTTTCATGATAGAGTAGTTTCTTTTATCTATGGTTAAGTTAACCCTATATGATTTAATTCATGATTGTTTCTTTAAATTCTCATATTAATTGTTAATTGTTCTTCTTAATTGATTGTGCATATTCCAATACTAGATTAGGGATAACTAGTATTGTTATGATTCCATTGTCTTGATCACAACGGGAGTTGGATTTTGACGGATTTGAGTATTTCAATTAAGGACATGAAGTTCTCCACGGGAGTAGGTAGAAGATTGTTAGGAAGTTAAAGTGTCGTGTTTAATGTCTTTAATTTGCATGATTCCACGGGAGTAGGCTTGATGCATATTAGAGAAGCCATAGATACTGGGAGAGGTCTATGGTACTTTATAGGGTGTATTTTCCTTGTGAACATTTAATTTATTAGTTTGGGGTAGAAATTATTTTGTATTATTTCGTGCTAGTGGGGATACTTAACTGTAGAGTCTTTTATTTTTATATTGATTAGTATAGTTTAATTCCACCATTATTCTTGATATTAATCTCTCTTAGTCTTACCATTATTTAAGAGCTAATCATAGAACAACTTTCTCTCTGTGGGATTCGACCCTGACTTACCCTACTACATAGTTAGGAGGATTAGTTAGGTTATTTATTTTTGTTAGGTGCGCGACACGCCTACCATATCAAACCCTAAGCGTCATTAACATTAAACAAACAAATCCAACAAAAAACAACTTAAACTAGTTCCAAAAATCGCCTTTTTAAACAAGAAAAGAAAAAATAAACCATTACTTTTTTACTCTAGTTACGCATAACAACCAAAAAGTACTAAAAAGGAAAACAAAAGACATAAATGAAGATCTGTAAAAAAAATGGAGTAATTGAAGAAGAATATACCTTCTGCAGAAGTCTCAGTTACTCTTGAGAATTTTGTTGGTGGTGCTATTGGCCACATGTTATGTTTAAAAATGGAGTAAATGAAGAGAATATGATAAATGAAGAGGACAAGGGTGTGCAATGATTTAAATAAAGAGTGAGTGAGAAGGAAATAAAGATAATGAAAGAAGACAGAGAAGACAGAGAGTTGATAATAAAACCCGCCAAATAAACTACCTAAATAAACTTAATCATTAGGTGGCATTTCGTGTGGCACACGCGCCTAGGAATACGCACCAAACAGCGCATTTCACAGAAATTCCCCATAAAGTAACGTCCGTCCATTTTGAGTACCCTACTTGTAACTTGTGAAAGTTCAGTACCCTAACTAATTTTTTTTTTGAAAGTTCAGTACCTTCAAGTACCCTTAACTCAACTGTTACCCAATGCGTTCACAGTTGAAATTCATACTTTGTGAAACTGCGGCCCTTGGATCTTCTAAAAGTGATTATGCGTCCGTCAATAATTGATCTATGTTGTTGAATCAGATATTCCACATCATCTCTGTGCGTGCACGCAAGTATATAGAAGTCACCAGTACATTGGACTTCAATACTGCCCCTTTTTAACCATTGTGTATAAATTAAACCTTGTACTAGAGTCATAGGCTCATAGCATGTGGATTTGGGCGAAACGAGTGACCCATATAAGCCATAACCTTGAAAGAGGGAGAATCATAAGGTGGGTCAATTAATGCCCTCTTTCGAAAGTTTCTGAAATCATTATTTTCTTGCATGGTGAAACAAGTGGTTTAAATGTGGGGAATTTTGAGATGGAGAAGTTTGTTGATGAAAGAAGAGATGGTAGTAAATCATAAATGCACTAGTGAACAAGCACAAACTATTTGGAGTGCAATAAATACTCCGAGGTAGAGTAAGAGAGTAGAACGGAAATTTCTAGTGAATCAACGCGTGCTTTTCATTTATTGGTTCACCTTTGCGGCTTTGCATGGAAACAAAAACACAATTGCAAAATCTACGAAACCTAATGACAGTAGACGTCGGATAACAAATGAATTCCCGGAGAACGCTAGCTATTCTGATTGGGGGAAGGTATAAAGTTCTACTTTGCAGGAAAATTTTCTAATGCGTGCAATAGAGACTTGCAGATAATTTACATGGAACAGTGAAGTTTGCTAAAAAAAGAACGAGAAACTAAATAAAACTCACTAGTAGTGAGAGAAGCTCTCAACTTAGAGAGAGGGATCCTATTTGACAAATAGAGTTTAGAGTTTAGCTGTTAATGTTTAGATTTTGCTGTTAGAGTTTTAACTTTTTGTTCAGCAAATTTGACTGCTGATTTGACAATTTTTTTTTTATAAATATGTTTAGTAACAATGAACTGATTGCTAAAAGACTGTTGCCATTTATTTGAGTAAAATGACATTTATAGACATTTTAATACAATGTGTAGTAGTATTATTAGAGGCAAAAATGTAATTGAACATATTTGTACTTAATCCTCTAAAGGAAAAGAGCTTTTTCATTTTGAGAGTTTTTATTCCAAAACTCTCTCTCAAACTTTTTACCAAACACCCCTTTTAGAGTTTTTAACTAGCTAGTTAAAACTCTAAAAGTGGTCCAAAACTCTCTTTTTACTTCAAAACTCTAATTGCCAAACACCCTGAGAGTCCTTAACATTACTAGCTTCTAACTTATTAATAGCAAAACCCTTTGAAACTGAAGGATATAGCGAGAAAGGTATAATTCCCCACCCTCAAAGACTCTGAGTCAAAGTACTTAGTGAGATTTGGATTTGATCTCACAACATTAAGAACATGATAGAAAAACTTTATCACTATAAAGCTTCAAATTTACAGATTGTACATATGATTGTGATCATATATTGCTAGTTTCTAGGATATTAATAAAAAAGAAATTAAATTTAGTTATTAATAACATGCAAAAAATTGAATATTTAGAGCTACAACACTATTACATACATTGTATTTCACGTTAAACAGATATTTCTAGATTGGGTTGAAATACACTGCATATATAAATAAAATAGCAATTAAGGCACAAACAAATTTTAACATGGTTCAATATAGGGGTGTTAACGAGCCTGCATGGCTTGCAAACTATTCGAGTTTGGCTCAAAATTTTCTAGAGTCGAGCATAACAAAGTTCGATTTAAAAAGTTCGTGAGCAGGCTCGAAATATATTTTAGCTATATTATTTTCCATATTATACAAAATAAATGAACAGTTATACTTAAATTGTGCACAATACTTATGAAAAACTCAAAGTACGTAGTCTAACCCTATTTACAAAATATATATAATATAAATTTTAACTCAAAATAAGTTTTAAAGTAAATTGAATTAGAAAATTTAAGCTCAAAAAAAGCTCGAGACTCGCTCGAGTTCGAGTAAAAGTGTAAAGAGTCGAGCCGAACAACCCCGGGCCCGGTCTCATTGTGGCTCGTGAACACCCCTAGTTCAATATGTATTCCGAGATCTAACTCCAAATCTATTAATAATTAATTTCCTAATATCTCACTCAAGGAGTCAAGGTAAAAAGTCCTCACTACTAATTTTATATTATAACATATACATACTTTCCAGGCCACAATTAGGAGGTCTTTTTTGTTTTGTAGATATAATAATTTAAAAATAAATTTAACTAATTACCCAATATAGTGAACGTAGGGAAAACTAGGTCGTCACTAGTCTCCTAAAGTCAAACAAAACCTAACTAGACCACTAAACTAAGTAAAGTGACAAACAAGGATCATTCTTCCACAAGGACTAAGGTGCACCAATATGTGTTAGTTCAACAATAAGCTAGACCGAAGAAAGTGTCAAGTTTTAGTTAAACTAAGGGTATAAACTATTGGAATCAAATTAGGCAAAGCACTAGAAATGGGAAATCACCACAATCATAAGTTCACATCCAACAACCAAGTAGAGATAAGGTCGTTGACATGCATTGGGAATATGTGCAAAGGGAATAAACAAACCTAAACACCTCTAAAATGATTGTTAGGGAGTTTAGAGTCCTAATTTTGGCAACAAAACCTATGTTTCAAGGCGTTATCACCTAAGCTAGACCAAGTTAGGAATTGAAATCAAACCCAAGTTAATATCAATCAACAAGTGATGAGCAACAACTAATCAATCAATCATGAAGATCATCCACATAAAAGTAAACCTTTAAATAGGCAACAAAAGATCAAAAGGTGATGGAGCTCACATCAACTGAGTCACCCATCAACATTAAAAACTGAAATTGCAAAAATCTCAAGCATAACCAACCCAATAAACTCTACTCAGGAAAATAGGATGGAAACAATGGTTGGGCTGCTCCCAATCCTAGTTGATGAACTACTCACTACCCATTATACTACTAGACATTCTAATCGTGGAAAAACTAGCAACAAATCACCAATTTAAAAATAGCAAAAACCTAAAAAATCAATAATTCAAAACAAGATCTAGTGAACAAACAAGAAGAAACAAGGAGAAAAAGAAAAGTCTAATCTAGATTAACTATTAAACATGAAGATTAAACAATGCTAACAATTGAAATAAAGCAATAAAAGAAGAGAAAAAGAGTAAGAAATGCTCATTGATAAATTGTTGAATCTTCAAATACCAAATCTTCAATCTTTCTTTGAGTTTTCTCACTTTTCCCCTAAACTAAGCTATGGAGGTTAATCCTCCCTAAAATCCTAAAAATATTCTAAATCTAAAAGTGGTGAATAGAATAAAATCCCCCTCACTTAAAATGGACTAAGGGGGCAATTTAAACTCCCCCAATTACAACGTTCGAAAACAAACCGGACCGACAAAAAAAACACGCAGCAACAGTTGCCCGGGCGGTCTGACCAAGACACCCTGAGCGGGCTGGGTTAAGGCCCGGACGGTGCAGGGTCTTCAAGGCAGAAACTCTGCTCTTCAGCAGTCCGGGCGGGCAGGTTAATAGCTCGGGCGGGCTGGTCACAGCTCGGGCAGGCTAGTAAACGCGCCTGACTTTAAAGAGCCATATCTCTTTCATTTTTCATCGAAATTGGGAGTATGACCACTCTTCGAAAGATATCGAGCTAATATTTCATCTTCAACTTGAATCACTGAAAAATATTATTTGTAATGAATTATGACCGTTTTAATATGACTCTTGTGCACAAATCCTTCCGAAAGCTCTTATTTTGGCCAAATTACTCCACCCTATCCTTGGTCTGTGGTATCGTGACCTTTAATGTTGATCCTACAACATTAAACACAAATAAACATTACCAAACCCTATATAAATAGCCAAAATATATAATATTCACAAATAAGATACAACTAACTAAATTATCATAAATTATGCAAAATAAGCTAGAAAATGATAATTGAAGAGGAAAAATTACTCTAAACATGAGGAGAATTAGGTATTTGAGTGATCCAAATATCACTCATCACATAGACACTAAAACATAGGAAATTTATTTGACAAGTTAATTGGAATATAATGATAAACTCATAAATCAATGTTACTCATGTTTTTTCAATCATTTTTTAATATAAATTATGAAAATATTTATTTACCTTTCTTCAGTAAACTACATTTTATACCCGTATGCAAGCTACTAACGTGATACCCAATTTTTGAACCCAATTTCTTAAGGAGTAGTTGAATGTACAATATAAATGAATATAGGTACTCCCTCTGTGTTTTTGTAATTTATCATACGGAATCTGAACGCTATTCACAATTAGAATGAATCTTCTAAATTCCTCTCGATATATAAGAAAAAATTGTTGTCCTGTGGGGTACGGTCTTGTTTGATTGATCTCAATGAGTAATTTATGAATATTCAATATTTTATCATTTTTACTAATATATAATGAAAGATATTTAAATTTAAAGAAACAGATTGGCAAACAGGCACAGTCCACCCTGATAAACTAGATAATGCACAAGGAAAATTATTTGATAAGTTGAGTCACACATTATTTTGTTAAAAACTGAACTGGAAAATATGTATTCTATTTAATTATTTGTTGATTTATATTTGGTAAATTGGAGTAATACATAGGCTAAATTATAATGTCCCTATTTTTATATTTGCAATTTTTTGTTTTTGAATATTAATAAATATTTACACCATGATTTTAAGAGACGTATTATAAAATCTTAATTTATATATAAGAAAATTCTCGTGCAATGAGCACGGGTCTGAAACCTAGTAAGTAATTACAAGCGTAGCCTGTAAATTAGGCAAGCTTTTATTTCATTTTATCATCTCTTTTTCCTTAAAAACAAGAGCAATGAATGTAAAATACATGGATGAGTTCAGCTTAAATAAACCAAGGTCATGGGCATGAGGGAGTTGAATGTAGTCTCGCAAAATAGAAAAATCCTTCCAATTAACAGCAAATCCTAAGCTCTCCTACTTAAATATTTTTGGACAGGGTTCACACTTTACAGATATTTTTGGACAGGGTTCACACTTCACAGGTTTGGTATTTTCATTCATGCTTGTTGCATCACCAACAATTTTTATAATTGTGACTTTTCCGTAATTTGTATTGACAATATTTCTTGGAACTACTAATTTTGGTACTATAATGTTGGTGAAAGACGAAGGCAATCAATTTGTCACAACTAGGATTACCTAGTAGCGAGGGCAGCATAATGAGCCGCTAAATTGGACAATATATACATCGAGGAAACATTAAGTGCCTGATTTGCCACGGCATGTTCATATAAAACACCGAATTACTACCTAGTAAAACTAATTAAGAACCCTTTTAACCAAACTTTTTCTATATCGTCATTGCATGTTAAGAACCGCATTTTTGATAGTAAAACATGAAAGGTAAAAGTAAAAACGACAAAAATAAAGATTAAATTATCTCATGCGACATTTAGTTTGTTATACATCATGCTACACAATTGAATAAGTCATGCAACTGACTACACACATAAAAAGTTATAACGTACACCTTCGTTTCCTTGTGTGGGTTGTAAACTTGTATCTCATAAAACATGCAAGCCTAATTTTCCCTCTAATTATATATGCTAGTAACTAGTGTTTATAAATAGGTAGTACTAGGTTCAATAATGTAACCAAACCAATAACTTAGCATACACAAATTAAAAACAAAATTCGAGCTACTAGAATGAGTACCAGTAATCGAATCACACCTATCGAATGGGAAGAACTCCCAGCACAAAAGAATGTAGATTTAGAAAACAATTCAATAGAAATGCAAAAGGAGAGTGACTCAACAGATGCATGGCTTCCCATAACTGAATCAAGGGAGGGCAACGTATGGTCGTGCATATTTCATCTAGTATCATCTCGACTTGGCACGCAAGCTCTTTTCCTTCCTGTTGCATTTGCCACTCTTGGATGGTACCATATTCTTCCTAGCTTTTTAACTCATGTAGACATCTACTAATACTTGTATCTTATTTTTTTTCTATCGTTTTTAATAGAAGTTTTTAGATGCTTCAATAGCTTCGTATATTTTGGCCAAAGTCTAGGTGTAAGTAAGAGTTTGCACTATCTAACCCGAGTACCCGAGTACCCGAGTAACCCGACCCCATTTGTGATCTAATGTTACTATGAGAAAAAATTTGAACTAGTTGGATTGAACTAGCCAGAACAACCCAGATTTGACTTAATTTTCTCGGCATATATATTGTAGTTATATATACATATAGCATTTCATAAATTGATTTTGACCCGAAATAGATGTGAACCTGACAAATTCAGGGTAGATGGTTAATTGTGTGGCTCTCATATTATTATTCATCAATAGGTAGAGTATTTATACAAAACCTAAGGTAACATAAGATAAGAAACAATCTTCCTAAAAGATATAGGACCATAATCATAGATTATTCACTAAATAATATCTTAGCATAAGTATATTATTCTCTTAATAATATCAATATGGAAAATATATCACACATATATTTTCCAATACTGATTATATCTCTTATCTCTAACACCCTCCTGCAATCGTAACGGCAGTAATACGAAAGTTGCGATTGGAAATTCTTCTCTTTGTTGAGGTCGAGATGCATGAATCTGGTGATGTCGCCTTCAAAAAAAATGGTCTTTTTTTTATGATGAGAACGTTCATCTTTTTTGAACCCATCAATCATCAATCAAACAAGAACGTCATTCTTCTCGGACCTGCAAATATAACATTACAACGAGAACGTCTCTTTTTGTGGAACTCGTCGTATTTTGGTTTTTCCTCAGCAAAACGTGCTCCAATCAAATATTGGTTTTTTAGAGCAAACCAGCACACTCAAATCAATTAAAAACCTTGAATCACGGCACAAGGAGAACCAATATGCCTTGTCTCACGGTACAAGGAGAACCAATAAACCCTATCTCACGACATAGGGAGAGCCGAAAAACATCATATTCACAGCGGAAGTAGATTGAAGGAAAAAAAAACTATAATTCTGACTAAAGGTTTATCCCACCGGTGGGTTTAATTTTCTAACCCATCGGTAGGGGAAATTTTTTTTTGCGAGCTCTTCCGAGATCTAACCTGCTCGTGATACCATGACAAATTTAGGGTAGATGGTTAAATGTGTGGCTCTCCTATTATTCATCAATAGGCAGAGTATTTATACAAAACCTAAGGTAACATAAGATAAGAAACAATCTTCCTAAATAATATAGGACCATAATCATAGATTATTCACTCAATAATATATTAACATAAGTATATTATTCTCTTAATAATATCAATATGGAAAATATATCATACATATATTTTCTAATACTGATTATATCTCATCTCTAACATAACCCAACAGCTACACTGACCAAGTTGTCACCTCTAGTTGCACATGAGAAGAAGGTGCAATAATTAGTACAACATAAGCTGTTTCTACTTGGATTGTAGAAAAATCACAGCAAATTGATATCTTTATTATTCTCTTAATTCCATTAATAATAATCCTTGTTCTCCTCACGTACATGCAGGGTATGGGGAGTAATATATTTGTCATTAGGATTTGTTTGGCAACTATACACAGGATGGCTTCTTGTTCATCTTCATGAATCATCATCCGGTGTTCGCTACAGCCGATTTCTCCAACTAGCATCCACAGCGTTTGGTCCAAAACTCGCGAAATGGTTGTGCACATTTCCAGTGTTGTATTTATCAGGAGGAACATGTACCATATTGGTTGTAACAGGCGGTTCAACATTAAAACTTTTGTATGATGTGATTTGTTCCCAGCTTTCTCATTGTCCAAAAAACTTGGACACCAGCATATGGTTCTTAATATTTGTTCTTATAGCATCCCTACTTTCTCAACATCCTAGCTTGAACTCGCTTAGATGGGTATCATTTCTCGGATCCATTGTTTCGTTACTGATTTTCGCCATTCTGTGGATTACATCCATTGCCAAAGGCAGTATCAAAGATGCATCTTACAATCCCACATATGAAGATTTGGGAGATAAATTGACTAGTTTTATCAGCACAATTTTTGCAATGGAATTGATTGCTCTTTCTTTTAGAGGTCATAACCTAATCCTTGAAATTCAGGTATTTTAGAATTTTACATCTAGTATTATTTGTGAAATTTATTTTTCCTTATGAAAAGGGTAGCTTAACTAATAGTTTAGTTGTATAACAATATACTTGATTCTATATATGCAGGGGACGTTGCCTTCTAACTCCAAACATCCATCCCATATAACAATGTGGAAAGCTTTACAATTCTCTTACCTTTTGGTGGCATTGTGTATTTTCCCCCTAGCCATTGCTGGATATTGGGCTTATGGAGATAAGGTATGCAGCCAAATAGAAGAAATACCCACTTTTTGAACTCGAGCTCCAAACATACCTTTTGTTCCAAATATTATCTCGGAACAAGGGTTAATATTTGTTCTATTCTGTCGGTAATAAATAATAATGGAACAATAAGATTTGTAGGAACAATGAGAAACAAATCTATTCTATACTCGATAAGTAGCAATACGCAATGTAAAAAAAATTATACGTACATGAGTGCATGACTTTATGAAAATGGTGTTATATTAGGAACCCTAATTCAATCATGTCCTGACAATAATTCTATTCTTATCTCTCACATATACATGTAACAAGCATATAATATTTTACTGATGTGTTTTTTCTTTTTTCCGGTGTACAAGATGACGAGAACTGGGATGTTATATGCATTGAGAGAATTCCACAAAGATAAAGGGTCAACAACTATATTAGGATTGATATTGGTGCTCCTCTCAGTGCATCAACTATGCTCCTACCCAGTATATGCCATGCCAACTTATGACAACTTTGAGTTACGATATGTGATGGCGAAGAAGAAGCAGTGCCCTGTTTGGATGAGAAGAACATTTAGGTTGTTTTATTGTTTTGCTGTGAACTTCTTTTTAGCAATGGCATTGCCTTTCCTACCAAGCTTAGCACCCATTACAGGAGCAATTGCGATGGTTTTAACATTTTCTTACCCTTGTATCATGTATGTTTGTATAAAAAAACCCAAAGTTTGGGAGCCTATGTTTTTGCTTAATTGGGGACTTGGCTGCTTAGGTGTAGTCTTGAGTGTTATATACTTCATTGTATCTATTTGGGTACTTTCTAGGGAGGGCCTAACAGCCAATTTCTTCAATCCAAACTAACCAAACATTCTTGTAAGTGTCAGAGTTTCGAGAAGATATAAGATATATCTTTGGTTCATGACGAATTTTTATAGCGTACTCCCTTTCTACCTTCTTGTTCACCTTATCTTACTCCTTGAAACGTTTTTAGTTTTACCCAATTAAAATTTATTTATTATCAAGTCCACCATTTGTACTTCGAAAATTCAAAGGTGCGCACGGTTTCCAATGAATATTTGCAGGTTTGGAATGATTATTTGCAGGTTTGGAATGAATATTGTGGAATTTTTTCCTTAGATAATGCAAAAATGGGTTTTAATTCCCAAAATATGCCCAAAAAAATTAAAATTCCCTGCGTACCGTCCACGTAGGACGGCACGCGAGAAATTTTTTTTTAGTAAAACCGCTACTTGCAGTAGCGGTTTACAAGCGCCGAGAAATTTTTTTTTTTTTTAACTTAGGTAAAACTGCTACTCGGAGTAGCGGTTTATAAAAAAAAAAAAAAAAAAAAAAGATTTTTTTTTTTTTTTTTTTGTAAACCGCTACTCCGAGTAGCGGTTTATTATGAAAACTGATATCTGCTCACCATATTTTGCGCAGGTAAACCGCTACTCTGAGTAGCGGTTTATATTTATAAACCGCTACTCCGAGTAGCGGTTTATATTTATAAACCGTTACTCCGAGTAGCGGTTTATATTTATAAACCGCTACTCCGAGTAGCGGTTTATTCTAAAATTAAACCGCTACTTTGAGTAGCGGTTTCCATGGGTTAAAACAAAAAAAAAACAATTTTCTCGCGTGCCGTCCTACGTGGACGGTACACAGGGAATTTTAATTTTTTTGGGCTTGGGAATTAAAACCCACTTTTGCATTATTCAAGGAAAAAATTCGAATATTGTGGGATCCATCTTTTTCCTCAACTTTTTCACCCCATGTACGTTGTAAATCAATAAACATTCGGTTTATTACAATGGACATTGTATTATAATGAACAAATGCTATTGCTGATTGAACATTTACAATCTCATAATGAACATTTGTGGGACTTATCTCAATTTCTCTTTCCTCAACTTTTCACTTCATGTGCGTTGTAAACCAATAAACATCCAGTTTATTCCAATGGACATTATAGTATAATGAACACACGCTATTGTTGATTGAACATTTGCACTTTCAGAATGAATATTTAGGACAAATTTAGTGTAATAAACACATTCTTTTTGTTGAATGAACAATTGCAATTTTAGATTGAACATTTTCAACTAATTCCAAAATTTAGTATGTTTACAGACTTTCAAAATTCAAAATTGCCTCTAATAATCAAATTTACTATTGTTCATTTCTCACTTAATCAACATACTATTGATTCAGATTGTTAGTTTGTTCATCCAAGTTTTTCAAAATGTTCTTTCATATTACTTATATGTTCATTGTGATGGATATTTATGTTGTCATTATTATTCTTGGTAATGTACAAATATGATTCTGTGATGAACAACATACAATTCATAATGAATAATAACCCAACTGAATAGTCATATAATTATAAAAAAAAATAAGTAATTACAAAAGATGGTTAATTCAAAACTTAGTATGTATTCAAATGTAGACTCATAACTAAAATAATACAATATATCTCATATGAACACCAGGGTCTTACAAAAGAGTATGTATTGTTAATTAAATACTATTAAGTTCATTAAGAAGATATTCTTGCTTCTGAGTTTCCTTCCAATTTCGGTTGATTTGATTTGTGAAATCTCGACATCGTAACGTGTCATTAGTTGTCTTTGAACTAGTTGAATTGAACTGATACAAGAAAGGAAAGAGCAAAAGTTAGAATAAAATTATTCAAGTTTATAATACAATGAACATAATCTTTCAAACATACAATTAACACATTTTAATAATACAACGAACATGCTCCCACATACAATAAATATATGACCAAATATAATAATCATGTAACTAAAATGAAGATATTAGTAATTCAATAAACATCAGCCTAAAACTGGCACATTGTATTTGTAAATAGTACAATAAGCATTATATAATCATACAAAAGAATATTTGAATAAATATCGCATTTATAGACAAATAAATATATGATAACCAACCCATCATTAATTCATATAATATCATTGAATATATTACAAACACATAATGAACATATGATTGAAATGCACTAAACATCTGGCCAATATGTATCCAGTGAACATATGCTAATAGGACACTGAACATATTTCATGTTAAGCAAGTAATATGTATCAAACACACAATGAACATATGAACAAATGTACCTAACATCTGAACAAACACATAATAAATATATGGTTAAATATAATAAACATATGACCGACGCGAATTCAATGAGTATGATAATACAATGAACATATATTTACAGTACGATGAACATTACCTAGTTTTTTCTATATGTTGAACTCGTTCATCTCCTTTGTTCATTAGGCTCTCTCCTTTCTTCATTCAGATATCAATTGCAAGGTTGTTTTTATTTTTGCACAAACCACTATCAAGATTTTCACTAGAAAAAGAGGAAAAACAATAAAAAATGAAACTGCAAAATGTAAAACTAAAATTCTATTTTCTTATCAAATGCATATATCTAATAACTTATGTTATGTTGTTGATTTCGCTTTGCAACTTGTTGTGTTCATCTTCATGTATGAAAATTGTTCAAAAAAAATGAAGAATTTGAAGAGTTTGATAAGAGAGGTTAGTGAGAGTTTAGAGAGATGTTGGAGGATTTGTGGAGAAGAGAGAGAAAATCTCTTAAAATTTGTGTGGAAAAATAAAAGTAATGATTTCAAAAAACAGGTTTTATGTTTTTCGGTGTTTATTGGAGATCAACATATGTTCTTTCCGTGTGTTTTTGGTTTAATTAATCTGCATTTTATGCTTTGGATGGTGTGCACTTTCCTCTACATACACCCATGCGCACCGTCGACAAACTGTTTGTACTTAAGCTAGTATTTTCGCACGAGAGGTGCCTTAGGTTAGTTATAATTATCAAATGTATTATTATTCATAAATTTCATAATTGATACTATTAGCTTTCGTAATGTTCTATCTAGCGCGAGATTAGAAATGGATATTATGACACGATAAGTTGTTCGAAAAAAACGTCTATACATAATTGGGGATACAAATACAAATTTCAATGAAATTCGGTAAGAGACTGTTATTACTTAATAAGAAGAGTTAAAGATCAAAAAGATCATTTATATCTTTTTATGATTACATATAATTATAAGACTTCATGATTTTTATTTTAGACCATTAAGAATTGATATTGTAGTGCATTAGTGGTTAAACTTTCACATTTCATTTCAAAGATCATAGATTCGAAACTTCGAATCGTAGTAACAATACATTGTTTTTTAGATTATAAATATGTGTATTAGAAGTTTGATAAGAGTGTCACATGACATCATTCCTTTAATAGAAACGCCATTTACTATATTTGTATTGATTACGTTTACTATATTTGATTCCATCAGTTTGGTCTCATATTAGTTCTTCTCGAACTTAAAAGTAAAACCCCAATGAAGCAAGAAAAGATATAGATAAGGTAAATATTAATTTTGTAAAGGAGAATTATAAGGTAGCCCAAACTTTTTTGTTACGGGAAACGTAAATTTTTATCAGAATTCTTAATGTCAACGAAGATAGTTTAACGTTTATAACTTCACTTACAAATTAAGCTTGACTTTCTTTCGCACCGGAAAGTAGTAACTATTGTATCTGACAATAAATTTGAAATTACACAATTGAGTATTCATTGAACTATTATTATTTTTATTGTAATTAGGAAAAAAAAAATAATTGGCTAATATTGTAATACGCTATGATCTGTTGGTAATCTTATATACTACTGTTATACTATAATGGGTAGTTAGGTACATCAAATAGATAAGAAGTTATAAAAGCATCTCATGTTTCGTTTAACTATAAAAAAAAGGTGAAATTAACCATAATTAAATTCTATAAAATATTAAAGAATTAGGGGCTTACCGCTTTTGAAAGGATGATGACAGTCCCAAACTACAAGAAAAGAATTAGAATTTTTTGAGAAGGAAGATGAGAGAGGGGAGAGGGGAGAGGAGGAGGCTAGGGTTTTTTTTTTCATAATCATATTCTTCATTTAGGTGTTGCTTTGGTAAGACAGTTTTTCAAAACTTTTTGTAATAAAAGCTTTTGTAGCCAACACTAGGGGTGTACATAATTATTAGATCCGATTGATCCGATCCGTGATCCGTTCTATCTGATCCCATATTTTGGATATTAGATCAGGTTTTTGAATTTTGGATATTCGAATCAGGTGTCTAGAAAAAAATTGGATTTTCGAATCGTATACGAATCAGATTTCTTAAGTTTCGGATAATTGAAAATCCGGTTTTAACTTTTTTTAAAGAATTCCCAATGGGCTTTAAAGTTTATTTCACATTGCAAGTTGCAACAACTACAAACATTTGAAATTCTAAACCTGAGTGTCTCACTTCACGCTCGAGAGTATCCACCCACGCCCTAGTCACGCCTCTTTTTCTTCAGTCTTCACTTTATGGCTTTCACACCGGAGGTCGCACCTCTGCTTTTCTCTTCACGCTGGAGTTCATGCTTCACAATGAAAATGACATCGAATTTTTCTCATTTGACAAATATGTTTCTACAAATCATAGACGATGATTATTCTTAGTTTTTCTACTAGTTTGTTTCAATTCGATTTTGCCAAAAAGTCTGCTTTACAGAAACAATTTGTTTAATCTTAAAAATTAGTTTGATTTGTATGGAACTTTAATTATTTTTTATATTGTTAACTTTTGTGGTTGAACTCCATTAATGGAGTTTAGAGAAAGAAATGGAAGAAACAGTAGAGAGAGGAAGAGAGGTGAGAGATGGATAATAGGAGAGAAAAACTAGAGACTACATTGTATTATCTTGATAAAAGTGAGTAGAAATATTACAACCTATCTTATTTATATTAATTACAATTAGTAATAAAACTAAGACTAACTAACTACAATAACTAAAACTGTGTATTCCAACACCCCCCCCCCTCAAACTGAAAATAAACATTTTTAGTTTGAACTGATGGAGGGAAGTAGACATAATTGCAGCTGTACAAAGGAAGAGAAAAAACTTTGCAGTAGTAACATCTCATGAACTTGGTGGCACTTGCTAGCAGCTAGCATGAACAAGAAGAAACACCACGACTAGAGCACAATAATTAAGGTGCTCACTTTACACACCATCAACAACACGCTTTGGGAGTTGCACCTAACTATCCATGATTGGACTAGCAAACATCACATGATCATACATCCCATAAACTCGTACCAAGAGTCTAATTGCTCCAACTATTAATACATCAACGCAACAACTAAACCAATAACAAGCAACTGCCTATCCTCCAAATACACCATATGAACCAACCACCGTTGACACAAAATACACCAAACACAAGACATCAACCAAAGTCAAAAAATATACCACAGCACACCAAGTTAAAAAAAAACTGATCACGTAACATGAAAAGGAGAAAATAATGTGGAAGTGTGAAACGGAAAGTGACGAAGTAGAATGATGAAGTAACAATGAAGGTTTATGAAAGTATGGAAAGAAATTAGACAAATGACCATCTAGTAGGTCGTGAAATGGACCACTATGAGTCATAGAAATTGGCCTCTGTTGTGCATGTACATGTTATGTTTTATGCACATTATGTGATGATGTAATTAATTAATTAATAATAGTTATAGCATGAAAGTATGTAACAGTTGCAACAGATGCATGAAGAAAGAAATGATAAACGAAGACTTTGAAGAAAAGAAGAATCAAGAATGAAGTTCAAGTTTATAATTTCTTAGAATAGTAACTTTAGATTAAAATGTAATATGCTTAGTAATATGCAATGTGCTCAATATAGAAATATAAAGTTAATATAACTATTATCTTCTTTGAGTTAAGAAAGTAAATAATTATATTAAAATTATATTTCTATATAAAAAGGAAATAAGTTTTCAAAATCAGAAATCAAAAGGGATTAGGAAAACGAGTTTTTAAAGAAAAAGATTTTCTAAAAAAAATTGCGTGTATAAAAGATTTTAATAAAAATAAGTTTTATAAAGTTTTGATAAAAACGTGTATTGAAAAGATTTTGATAAAAACAAGTTTTGATAAAAGATTTTATAAACCGTGTTTTTATCTAAAACGATTTTTTGAAAAAGATTTTGATAAAAAATCGTTTTGAATAAAAACCGTGTTTTTAATAAAAAGATTTTTATAAAACAGAGTTTTATTAAAACATGTTTTCTGATTTTCTAAAAAGGATTTGGAAAAATAATTTTAGATATATCGACTTTGAGTTGAAAAAGAAAATCTAGATGGAAAACTTATCTTTTGTTTGTTTAAAAGATAAAGATAGAAAAAGATAAAGTTTATCCCTTAAATCAAGGATTAAAAGATAAAGATATTTTTAAGTGATTTTCGTCCTAAACAAGTCTTATAAAAGGGAATCAGAATTCACTTTTAAATCTCACGTTTTCAGAGAGATAAATCGAGTCTAATTAAAAAGCTGAAAACTATTTCCTTGGCACTGAGCATAGCACTGAGCGGTTAGTTTAAGTTACTATTTCACAATTGTAATTGTCCTCTATTTGCTTGACTAAGAAGCACATCTTTGAGGATCGTTCTTTTTGTAACTTTTACATTATAAAGAGTGTCAACACTTAGAGTTAAGTGTTGGGAGTCATTACTAGGGTTAGTAGTGAGGGGAATCTTATTGTATCAAGAGTTTGATATTTTAGGATTCAAAGAAATAAAAGAGTTTTTGTTTCTTGTGGACGTAGATCTCAGAGGTGAGATTGAACCACGTTATATATTGTGTCAAATCTAATATCTTTTAAGTTTATTATTCGCAAAAACGCAAATTAGTAATTTTCGAGTGTTCAGCTCAGAGCCTGGCACTGAGCTGTGAAAGGTTTTTTGCGAAAATCGATTAGATTTCACCACTCAATTCAACCCCCCCCCCCCCCCTTCTTGAGTGTTCCCTTGGGTTCCAACAGCCTCAATGGGCACAATAAGATGACCATCTATGGGTCACAATGAAAATTTGAAAAAAATGAGGTTAAAGTCATAAGACTATCAAATTTGGAGGTTAAAGTCATAAGACTATCAAAGATCACTAAGGATCACAACAGGCTTCTATGGGGACAAAATAAGCCTCTATGGGCAATACAAGCCACTATGGGCAAATGACCAACTATGGGTCTTAGAAAGAAGCCTCTACGGGTGAAATTGACCAAATATGGGTCTTGTGAATCAATAAAAGGATGAAAAAAAATGTGTTTAGAATTTGATTGGAGACATCATCAAACAAATCAGAATTCTAAAAAACTTAACAAGCATCAAGGATCAACATAACAACATCACAACTACAAAGAACACAACAACAAACCCAAGAAAATTAACCACCAACTACCAAATTAACTAACCACCAAATTCACACCAACAACATCAAACATCATCATAAGAAAAATGCCAAGATTACTACAACTGTCTGCAAGTATACACCAAATTCAAAACAATAAACCCGAACTCCAATCCAATAAATGGGGATAAAATGAAAGAATAAAGCTTCTATAGTACCTCTCACAAGAATCCAACAATGCCGTTTAATTGGAGAAACCTTTGTTAGTTCAGCCCAAACCCATTATAATCCCAACTAACAACCACAAATCACAAAAATCCATCAATAAATCCAAGAAGCAGAAACTCGACTACCCAGACAACAACTTAGACAAGATTTTTGCTTCCATATCATTTTGAGAGAGTTAAATATTTGCGGTAGAAAACTATTAAACCCATATCAGTGTAGCAACACCAAGAAGTTAAAGAAACGCATAAGAAACCAGAAATGTGTTACCAAAATCACAGCACATCGAGATTTTCGCACTAGAGAGAGTAATCGGAAGAAAGATGATGAAGTTCCGAATTCTCAAACCCTGAATTCGGGAGTTGCAGCGCAAACCCAGAAATTGCTCGAAAACATCAAGAAATACCCATGAAATCACCGGGAAACTTTAGCCCAATCGCTACAATGATTTGCCAGGAATGTGTGAAACCCTAGAATTTGGGGAAAAGTTCAAGAACAAACAATTGTTTGATTTAAAGCTCGAAAAGTAATTTGTGAGTGAAATTAGGAGGTAGGTGTGCAAATTGAACCACTGGTTGCTCAACTTCGAGCATGAATTGAGAAATTGTCGAACAAAAAAAGAATTGGGGGAAAAAATAGAAAAATAGGGTTATTTGAACGAAAAGAATTTTGCGGAATTGAGTCAGGATTTTTAATCCCGCTCTGATATTATGTTAACTTTTGTGGTTGAACTCCATTAATGGATTTTAGAGAAAGAAATGGAAGAAACAGTAGAGAGAGGAAGATAGGTGAGAGAAGGATAATAGGAGACAAAAACTAGAGACTACATTGTATTATGTTGATAAAAGCGAGTAGAAATATTACAACCTATCTTATTTATACTAATTAAAATTAGTAATAAAACTAATACTAACTAACTACAATAACTAAAACTGTATATTCCAACATATATAGTGAAAAGTTGGTATGTTCAGTAATTGTAACTATACTTTTTGATTTACTGAACTGTCATTCTAAATGCTTAAGACTGTGAATGTCCAAACTCTAACTCAAAAAGTTAAAAATAAAAGAAGAGCAATGAGGTAGCATGTCTTCGTAGTTCGTGGTCATGGGTAGCAGGTCTTTGTGCACTTGGGAGCATACTTCCTCCGTTTCAAATAAGTGCAACACTTCTTCTTTTTACGTTTGTCAATGCATTATTTTAACCATTAATATCTTCAATTATCGATAAGTAAAAATTATAAAAAGTTGATATTAAAAAAATTCACATTCAGACAAATCTAACAAGATCCCACATGACTATGTTTTTCCTAAAATGTAAATCACCAAAGCTAATTAAAGTTTAAATTGTGAATAGTAAATACTATGCAAATGTTGCACTTATTTAGAAACGGAGGAAGTATTTCATAAGGTAATATTAATTAATTTTGAAATCCCCGATAATGAATCTGATCCGAAATTTCTATAGCCGGAAATTTTTTAATAGGATTCAAATCGGATTTGACTATCTGAAATTTCGGATATTCGAAACTTCGGATCATATCGGATCTGATATTAGATAATAAACACCCCTAGCCAACGCATCAAACATCTTTGGGAACTACTCTCTCCTTTTCTTTTTTAGGCCAATGGTTTTCACCTTTTTTTTTTTGGAACTTTTCTTCGTAGTTTTTCTTAAATAAATTTCTGAACTTTTTATTTTTCTGATTTTTTCTTATGTTTTTTGAAATTTTCTTATTTTTGTTAATTAATTCTTAACCTTTTTAACATTTTTGAACTTTTCTTATAACTTATTCTGAACTTTCCTTATCTATTAATCTACACACGTACCTTGTAGTTTTGGCACTATTTTTTTTTTTTTTTGGTGAACAATCAAGGTATCCACCGCCGATAGTAGCGACTAATTCCCTCGCCCCTGGTGCTCCACTTAAGGGTAATAAAGGGTTGGGCAACAATCTCTTTCGATTCCCAAAGGTGGAGAATCGAACCCCCGATCAATTGGTTAAGGGACAAAGTGAGCAACCACTATGCCAAGACCAATTGGCACTATTCTCATAGTTTAATTTTTTTAATATCATGCAAATGTATAATTGATAGATAAGTATAAAGGAAAAATTGACAAGGGCGGTCCAACTATATTCCCCTTCCATAAAAGGTCCAACGTGTCGATTATTCCACAACAGTCCCAACTAGAGGGGTGCTTTACAAAAATGGTCCAAGTGGACTGGTTATCTGTTTAACCGGTAATTTTTTAACTTCTTTTATTGGTTTTGGGAGAGGGAGTTTTAGGGGCAGGAGAGTGGTATTCTGGGGCACGTGACGGGATGGCAAGGGAATAAGGGAGGCTTTTAGGCAAGGGAGGGATTTACTGGTGGTTGTGTACATGGTGGTGGTGCAGCAACGGACCACGAGGAGGGAAGAGAGATAGAGAGTTGCACGGGGAGAGGGAAAGGAGCGACTAGGATCGGTCCTAACCTTTTTGGGGTCCTAGGAGAAATAGAAGATTGGAACCCCTTAAAAAATGCAATTTATAACTAAAGAAATTAAAAATATATGACGCTGGTTCTGTTAAAATAAATTCGTTGTTTAAGTGAAAGCAATTTTACAAATAAATTTACCAAAAAAAAATGTTCATGCAACTGATATACCATCACTTAATACATGATATTTAAAAAATCGTGTAAAAAAATTGGTTCTACGAGCATTCCAAGATCCGAAATCATTAATGATAACCTCAACTTCAATGTTTTCCAAAAGCTCCTTCTCGATTGCTAAAACTGCAAGACCATTCAACCGTTCTTGTGACATGGATGATTGAAGTAGGTTTTGATCAACTTTAACTTTGAAAACTTCTTTCAGCCGATGCCACAGTCATCGGAATTGCCAAAAAGATTCTATAATCGATTGAAGTATTTGGATAGAAATCTGCAAATTTGACGAACTCAAGAATTTCAGTGGCTGACATTATTTTATTTGGCAAAGTAGATTGTAACACTTTCAATTCTGAGTAAAATCATTTAAATCAACATCGAATGAATCACCACGAGAAAAACAGAGTGAAAAATACCACAACATTCTCTCAATTCCTTTTCATCCAATGTTCTCAACTTGTTTGAATCGAACAAAAATCCAAAAATAATTTCAAAAGTTTTTAGCGGCTCAAATTTGCTTTCCAAAGAAGTAGTTGTCATATCCACAACCACCAAAAAATACTCAAGTCTAAATAGTTCTTCAGGAGACTGGTTTTGTTCATCCCCTTGATTATTTTCATCAAACTATTTTTTTCTAATAACACGACGCTTTGTCAAAAGCGTATAGGCTCTTCATCCATGTCAAGTGCGATACTTTTAGCAATATTCATACTAGAAGTGAAACCTTTATATCTAAACTTTTCAAATTATGACAACATAACTTCAACTTAGTCTATGATGGTGTCGATACACATGAACTGAGATTGCAATTTCTTGCTTACTTTATTTATAACAAATAGTCTGATACCATATAACCATACCAAGCAAAAATTCAAAACTCCCAAGTGCATTATATAAAGACTTTGATTCACTCTTTGATTTTGCAATCATTACCACAAGAATCATATAAAATCGACAAAGCCAATCTTAATTGGAGAGCTTGAAATATAATAGCTTTAACACTTTTGATTCGACTTTCCCAACGAGTATTAGATAAACATTTCAAAGTAAGATCGAAAACATTATCAAGAAATATTTTCCATCTTTTTGTAGAACCAAAAAACAAATTATATAAGCGTTGAAAAATTCCAGAAAATGAAATAGATCTAGTGCAAGAATGTGTCATGTCGCTAAGAGCAAGATTTAAACTATGACAAGCACAAGGCATATATAATGTTCTTGGGTTTATTTCAAGTAAACATTTTTGTACACCTTGGTACTTTCCTTTTATATTGGAGACGTTATCATGACCTTGACCCTTTATATCATCAACATTAAAATCAAGAGACTTTAAAATATTTTTTAATTCAATAAAAAGTCTCAGTCCCGATGTGTCATTCACCTCCACGAACTCTAAAAAGCACTCCTCAGTGTTTATATTTTTTGTTGTCATATTCACACATCGTATTATCAAAGTCATTTGTTCTTGATGAGCAATATCAAGAGTACAATAAAGAATTATGGAAAAATATTTTGCTTCTTTGATAGTATTGGTTTTCGAACTCTTCATGCTTTGGGCCAAAAGGGAGATCAATTCATTTTGAATTTTATGCCCAAGATAATGATAATGAATTTTACGATTTGAAATGCGTCTAACCTGATCTTGCGTTATCACATTAAATTCCGCAATCATCTCAATAAATCCTAAGAAATTACCATTACTATCTTGATATAGTTTTTCATTGGATCCTCTAAAAGCCAAATTATGAGTAGCAAGACATTTCACAACCGAAAATATTCTAACGAAAATTTGCCTCCATCGATCTTTCTCTTTCATAATAGCTTCTTGCAAGTTCTTATCAATTGTTTCATTCTTATCTAGCCTTACTCTCATGTCATTATTCCAAGTAAACATATTATTCATATGCTCAGTGCTATTTTCATGTTGTTTGAGCCTTTCAATAATATGATTCCAATCACATAAACCCTCATTTGCTAACAAATTTTTGTTAGTAATAGAATTGAACAACTTGCAACAAATTAAAAAAAATATACTTTGTCAATATGTTTAGAATAAACCAACCATTTTCTATCACTACTCTCACCATTGTTCAACTTCCTAAAATAATAAGCAAGTATATGGAAAATGCTTATTATTATCATCAAGAGGAAAGTCAAGTTTTAGTTCTCTTGTAGTCTCCTTTTCAACTATAATTTTTCTTATTTTGCTATCAAGATTAGTCCAATTCCTAGGATCATAAATATCCACAAAAGGAATTCCTTGTTCTTTGTCAATGCCACTATTAGTAGGAATTGTTTGCTTTGGCTCTACATCAATGTCAATATCAACAAAAACATTAGATATATTTGGCACATCACCTGTCAAATTAAGCTCATTTTAAACATCATTACGCTCATTTGGGCCATTATTTTCATTATTGTCATTGACTTCTTCATTCAAATTTTTATTTGGGTGATCTAAATTCTCATGAACTACATTTCTAACAACAAATCTGTTAATAGCAAGTTGTTTTGATGTTAGTAATTCTTCAACAACTTTTATTTTTCTCTTTTTCCTTTTTTCACTTCCAGATAAATACTTTTTAGGCAACATATTTGCACATAAGAAAATAAATCAAACACTCAAATCATATTACAAGAAACTTAGATGATGAAATGATAACACCTTGATCAATGTGTAAGAGATCCGGGAGGCAGAGCACTGAGGCAGCAGCGAACCACGACTATCGTCGGAACGCCGGAACGGGGCCGGATCACCGTCATGACTCGTAAGGCAGAGAAATCGGAATGGGGCTCGACAGAATCCGACAATCTTCTATCGACAGTCAGCCAAAATTACCCAAAACAATTCTTAATTTCACAATTTCTAATTAATAATTTCAATTAATTGAGATTAAAATTTATGAGTAATGTATTATACAAATACAATTTTCCCCTATTAAATTGCAGAAAAAAAATCTTGTTGCTATAATTAAGAGGAGGTTAACAACTATATTTTGGGAATTACGAAAAATTTCCATGATTAATGGTAGTTAGAGAAAATTATGGAGATTAAAAGAGGATTCAATTTGGATCTTGAAAGGAAATAGAGAAATTAATTGAAGAGTGAAGAAGATGAAGAAGCGTTACTGCGTTATTTGGGTTTGACAATTGACAATACTTTTTCTTTCTTCTGTGGTTCACGCGTCTTTTTTTTGTTTGGGTTTGACAATTGCCTGCGAATTTTTTTTGGGTTTCACCATTATATGGGTTTGGAAATCGCCAACAAATTTTTTTCTGACTGTGCACCTTGTAGGGGTTGGCCCTGTGCCATTGCCCCTCCAACAAGGCTCGGGGTCGGGCCTGGGAGCGACGTAAGATAAGAAGGAGGTAGGGGGGTCAATGCTACGTTGAGCCTGTAACACCCAACCCATACAGAGTTGCAAGGATGCAGATAGTGGTTGTTTGGTGAAGGTGCAGCAGTGGACTTCAATAGGGGAAGAGAGAAAGTTGAATTATGTGGGAGAGAGGGAAATAGGCACGCAAGAGAGGGAGGAGTTGGGGTCGTTGGTGCAATGGCCATCAGAAGGATGGCTGATCTCTGGCGAGCCGATGACGAGGAGGTAATGAGTAGTAGGCATGAAAGGAGGTTTTGAGGGTGGGATCAATGGGGTGGTGGGGTAAGGGACGAGGTCTTGATCAGGGCGAGGGAAGGGGTGGCACTACATGTTAGAGAGTGACACGAGTGGCAAGGGCGGTGGTTTTGAAGGTTGACCTGTCAGGATACATTTTTGTAAATTAAAGCACCCCCACAATGTTGGAACTGTTGTGGAATAATCGAAAGTTGGGATCCTTTATGGAAGGGTAGCTACAGTTTGGATCGTCCTTGTCAATTTTTCCTAAGTAAAAATATATTAATGTGAAATCTTGTTAAATCCATCATCCATCTGCAATGGCAAGCGCGTAGAAATCAAATTGTGTAGATCAATAAGAAAGTTTCGTATTTGTTCTTCCTACCTTTCTAATAGGAATGTTTCACAAAGGTTTTTCAGGTAGAGAATATTATTTCAGACAACAAAAAGTAAAAGGGACTCACTTTTTTTTAGGGGAAGTAAGAGAGAAACACCTAAAAACACATATAGTGTGTAAAAAGTAAAAAAATACGTTCCAAAAAGTAAAAAAAAAAAATAGTGAAAAAATTGCAAATACCTTGGTTTCTTCCGATATGAGCATACTAGGATTTTTTGCACGCGATGCGTGCTTGAATTTTTTTTCGAAACAGAAACTCGATTTTCTTCGGCATAAGAGTCGAAATTTGAAAATTAGACATATTAAGTATAATGGTTTTTAGTTGCAAAATTTGATTGGTTTAGTTTTTGTCACTTAAGTCTCTCACCATTCTTTTTGTTTTTTTGTTTAATTTTTTTACTTTTGAAAGTTAAATTCTATGAACAAAATAGAAATTTTGTTGAATTTATTTATGATTTCTAATATTATAATTTTTTAGTTGATTTTTGAATTAAGTACAGTACTTCATAAATTGTAAAGAAAGTGGACACTTTGATTTCAAGTCATTCATAGGTTGTAGTTTGTGAGTGATTGTTATAATTATATTTTTGGTATTTTTGTTTGATGCCCCCCTTTGATTTGTAAGTAAATTTGTAATTTAGAATGGGAAGGGGGTAACACAGTCTCTTCATTCGGGGATACCAAAGCTCCCCCATTTTCTTATATAATAGAGATATGTTGTACTTAATTCTTGAATGATATTTTACATAAACCTTTTTACCTTGATAATTAATCGCTAGTATATTATAGAAAAAGATAGGTCCAAATATATGTAAAATTTTTATTATATATAGGAAACACTATAAAAAAAGTAAATAATTTTTTTTCCTTGTCTAACTTCTAACTAATTTCACTACAAATACACCTCTATTTTTTATCATGGTCCACCATTAATTGTGAATGATTATTGAGAATAGTGATTTGTAAGTAAATTTTTGTAAATGTTTTTGTATGTATTGACATTCTAGGTTAGTAGTTTTAGTTTGTATGTTAATTTTAATTAGTTTTGATAAAGTTTCCTGATTATTTGAGTGATTTAATTTGCGTGATTTTTATAACGTGATTTTCTCAATTGTATGAGTGATTTGTAAAACTTCTTCTTTTAAGTAATTTGTGAGTGAGTGTTGTAAATTAATTTTCGGTAGTTTTCTTTGAGTGCCGATTTTGATTTTGACATTCCTTTTGTAATTTAGAAAGGAAAGGGGGGTAAAATAGGCATTTCAAAATAGAACACTGTTGCTCCCCCTTCCCTTATATAATAGAGATAAAAAGAAAAAACAAGAACGAACATAGTAATTATTTTGTAAAAATTAATGTTTTTGGTTCATGAAATAAGTTACAATTGCAATACACAATTTTTTTCCCCAAAACTAGAGTACTTTAATTTTTATCTTTCGTCACCAGTTAAATTAGCCATGCATTGAATATTCCTAAATCTTACGGTGAAATTAGTACAAATTGCTCCATGAATTTGTCGGTAAGAAGTTTGTAAATCTTAATTCTTCACAAACTAATAGAATGATTTACATGTACTCTAAGGTCAATTTATTATACACTCATAGGCCCATTACTGGAGCACTACTGTATTGCCTGCCCGCTGACTCACAATTCCACAATGTCCAGATTGTTCATATAATAAGTATGCAAGATTTATTGACGAAATAATAGGTGTTGTGTATGTAATGTAGTGACTCCACATCTTAACGTACGTCACCATAATTACATCACTTGTGATCATCAAGAAAAAGGTTCCACTTCCCAGCATAATCCTACATTCCTACTTAAAAAGACTAGTATTCTCTTCCTTTAATAACTACACCAACCCTAATTATCGTCCAAATTATAAAACTCTACACTCCTTCGTGGAATTGCAGTGGTGAATTTTTAATGACCTTTTTGAATAATGTGCCCTACACACTTGCCTTGAGTGAGAGAATCTAACTACACATAAGTTTAAAGGCCCGAATAATATTTTCATGTATCGTTAGACCATCTTTCGGACTTTTAACGTTAGATCAAATCGTCTCTGTGTTTAATTTAAATACAATCAATTATGTTTATATCAAATTGGTCGGAATCGAGAGTATTTGACTATATACAAATTTAGTAGGATTCCATCATAAAACCGATGGATAGACCTAAACAAAAATCATATAGTTTCATTCTCTACTATTTCTAAATTATTACCTTTTTTAATTTCTTTTTCAATAATGCTTCTCCATCACCATATTAAACTCATACATATATATATATATAGACTATGGTGGTATTAGCTATTAAGCTACCAAGAACAAAGAAAGGGAGATAATAAAAATTTACTCCTAAATTATATTCTTTAGAAAAAAAATGCAAAAACCTATATTGCATAAATCTTTACAGCAACTAATGCAAGAAGAAACATTAAAAGATCAAAATGCTGTTGCAGCCATTGTTGCTGATTCAATCACCTTAGAGTCCAAAACATCAGTAGATCATTTTTCTATCTCCATTATCAATGAGAGTAGCAGGAGTACTAGAATTAATCCTTTGGAAGAACATGATTATGAAGATAATACAATTATTAACAGTAATAATAATAAAAATTATAACGTAAGTTTTTCATCAGAAAGAAAGGTTGAAGAAGAGGAAGGAGAGAAAAAGGAAGAAATTCATCCAATAGAAGCATGGCTTCCTATCACAGAATCAAGAAAGGGAAACTTATATTTCTGCATCTTTCATTTGCTTTCTTCTGGGCTTGGAATTCAGTCACTTGCTCTTCCTCTGGCTTTTACAACTCTTGGCTGGTTAGTATATATGTGTTAATATGTTTTTTATTTAATGTATCTTGATTTCATATAAAAAATTTGATTTTCTGATTGTTATATGTTATGCAATATCTTTTTTTGACAGGAATGCAATATCTTAATTAATTTAAAATGAAAAGTAACAATACTATATGGAAGTAATATTCATTGTTACATCACCTTACATGAGTTCAAAACATACATATTAATTTATTGAAGTCCTTTTTTTAAGAACATGAACTAGTTATGACTTGGGTGGTCTTTTCAAATACTTGTACCTATGAGTAACATTTTATCATTCTATATATTTTTCTATACATTATTGTCTGATCTTGAGATTGAGGTATGTATATTATTTTCTTTCTTTGGTTCTCTAAAGGGTTTGTACATAATTCAATTATTATTGTGTTTTCATAAAACGAAATGGGCATCAATTCATTAGCGTGTTTTTTTTTTTTCACTTAAAGCGGCGATTTAAATTTAAACCAAGATCCTGTTAGGGGTTACAACACTTCTACTTGGGCCATTCAAGTTTGGACCCGAGTAGTAATCTAGCAAAATAAGTTTATAACATTCTGGGAGGGTTTCAAAATACATTCGAGTTCATAACAACTACGATTGTCTTCTCTTGCACGCTTTGCCAACTCATCAGTTGGGGTGTTGGCTTCTCTTCTTTCATGTATGAGCTGACCTCCGTCCTGGTCTAGGAGTATCCTGCACAATTTAACTATTCTGATTAGATGGTCTTTCCTTTCCTCCCTGGAGTTGATTTCTGACACAGCTTTGCTACAGTCTGATCGATGATGTAGTTGGTCCAAGCTTCTTCCCGTGCCCATTGAAGGCCAAGAAGTATAGCTTGAATTTCCGCAGCTTTGCTATTTTTACAAAAGCACTTGGCCTTAGATCCTTTGATCCATCCACCATAACTATCTCTGCAAAGACCTCCTATACCTGTTACAAGATTAGCGTGTTGATTCCTATTTTTATTACATTGCAAGAGTTTTATTTATGACACACAAGGTATAGTGTTGTTGCTAGGTTGTTTGTCTTTAGTAGATGGAGTTAATATGGAATGAGGCTTTTTCTTGCATGATAGAGGAGCACCACCAAGGAGTGCATATGTTCTTTTAGAAGGTTGTTCAACATTTTATTAAATATCTATATTACTCTTATTAATTTTATAATAATTACTATTCATGATATTGCTAATAATGTAACCTTAATAAATATGAGTACCATTGTCAAAAGAAATAAATAAATAAATAAATATGGTATATGAGGTTTAACATGTACGTCACATTTCGTATTTGATCTGATGGCTTGATTTGATATAGTGATTAAAAGCTACACTTTAATTGAAAAATATATACCATAATAAATTAAAAGCATCTGATTGCTTATAAAATTTAAAAAGATCCTTCCCATCTATATTAAGGGCTTGTTAATTCTCCCCAACTTATTTTCAGTTCAGTTCAGTTCAATTCAGTTCAGTTCAATTCAGTTTAGCTCTGGACAATACTTTAACTCTCACATATCACTATTCATTTCAATTCAATTCAATTCAGTTCAGTTCAATTCAGTTATTTTATGTCCAAAAGAACCGACCCTAATTGGGAACAATATACAAGGATATGGATTTTGGTTAAGAAATTACTAAGGTCCGTTCCACAAAATACAACTTACATAAAGTGTTGATTAGTTGATTAGTCTTTGTGGAAATCAGACAGAGTAGTGGAAGTAAATACTCCTTGAAAAAATTCAATTTGTGTGCACAATGCTTCCTATTAGATTATATCAAATACTGTGATTTTCCATGAAATTTCTTTTTAGTTCATTCGTTTACACCAAATCTCTTATATATGATACAAATTAACTTAGTGACATTTCCTATACGCAATTGCTATGAACCTCACATAGATTTTCATAAAACAAGTCCATGTGTTGGCTAGGTGAGATTGTGGGAAAAGGAAAGGTACGCAAAAGGATATATACTTAAAAAGGAAATTTCTAACCTAAATCACATGGCTTATGTTAGAAAAATCTACTTTAAAATATTCTAATTATGTTTAGCAATTGCGTGCTGCGTTTAGTAATAATAGTGCAACTGATTTTGCAAGACCATTATGTTTTTAGAAAATTGGTCAATGTCAGTAAATGGTTACATAGAATGGCAAGAAAATTTTCATAAATGCAAGATACGAGTTCTCTTTTGCTTTCACATCTTTATATCTTCCCATTAAGTTCGAATATAGAAATATCAAACATGATATAATTAGTCAAGTTGATAATCAGTGGCAGACCATTCATTCCTTAAGTATATGCCTAAGAAACGGCCTTTGCTCAAGTCCAATAGAGCTTTGCATTCCTCTTGATATTTGGTTCTCCACTTGCATAAAAATGGGGACAAATTAATTATTGTACTATTAACTAGTATCTATTTTAGAGGCACCTTTTGTACAAAAGTGAAAATTCTTGTTGAGAAAAGTTAGTAATTCCTTAATGATGATAAAACATGAATGAAATTACCAAGTTCCACGTCACATCTATTAGCTGAAAGTGAAATTAGACAATGTTAGGATAAGAGGCATATTCAATTATATGTTCACTAGCAATAATTAAGCACTATCAACACAAGAAACAACAATAAGGATCACACAAGAAGATTTAACGTGGAAACCCGAGAACCGGGAGAAAAACAACAAATCAATGCACTAGGACTTTCAATGATGTGTATGGTACAGTGAATTACAAGGCTTCCAAGATCCCTCTGCAGATCTAACCTAATCACCCAAAACCGAATCCCAAGTTCCAAGCTCGAACCCGTGTTTACCCTTGGGTTTTTCTTTCTCCACCACACCAATTATTTCCATCCCATGCTTATTTTTGTAGCCAAATAGAAATAATAGAATCCTACTAGGAATTAATAACATAATCCTAGAATATAATACATGTCAAACTATATCCACTTTTCTAAATACAACTCTACTAGTATTAGGAAACTATAATCCTTGACATACTTGGATACTTTTCAAAACATGAAAGATCTCCATATCGCAACAGACAAAGAGCTCCATTGCTTGCATGGCCTATGTACATGAGTACATTATGTTTATATGTGACTAAATGAGCCAGATAAGACTATAAGGGTCCAGGTGCTATAATAATAGTTTAGATATTAATTATGTCATTGCGTCTTCAGGTTTTGGGGAATCACATGGTTTTCAATGGCATTCATATGGCAACTCTACACCATTTGGCTTCTTACTCAACTCCATGAATCCTCCACTGGCTATCGCTGCAGCCGATACCTCCAACTAGCCATGGCAGCATTTGGTTAGTCCATCCTCTTTTCCCTATTTTAGACTAATTGGGTATTAGTGGTATGACTAGATCAGATAGTATACAGGAGACTAGCTATATAACTTAATGACTCTTTTTTGTATGTTATAAGGTCCTAAGCTTGGGAAATTGCTAGCTCTCTTTCCAGTAATGTACTTGTCTGGAGGAACCTGTGTAACACTTCTGATAGCTGGTGGTGGGACAATGCAACATCTATACCATATACTGTGTCAAAATGGTGATATTTGCCATCCAAACTCACCAACTACTATAGAATGGTACTTGGTTTTTGTATGCTTAGCCATTGCTATAGCACAGCTCCCTAACTTGAATTCAGTGGCTTGGGTATCACTAATTAGCGCGATCACAGCCATGGTTTACTGCACTCTTATCTGGATTTTATCCATCAGCAATGATGGACATACTGGATATACATACCGCCACCCTGCTAAGGGGTTGGAACTTGAGATGAGATCATTCAAGGATGTTCTATTGGCAATTGGGGTAGTTGCTTTTTCTTTCAGAGGTCATAACCTTGTGCTTGAGATTCAGGTATGAATATGATTATATGATATTACCCTTTTATGTTTTTAGATTAATGAAGGTCTTGTAAGCCATAGATTAGCAGGTGGTACTAACTCTTACGGCCCGTTTGGTAGTTTGTCATAAATGGTGGTAATGGGAATGAATTTGTGCGTAAATTTGTGAAAAATATCATTGTCCATTTCCATGGTAATGGTAAATTTTTTCTAAAGTGTGAATTTTCATTCTCATCCAATACCACCTTGTAGGTGGTAATGAGTGGTAATGAAAATTGCTTCACCTTGGAGACAAAAACACAAGTTTAGGGTGAGATTGCTTGCCCATGGAGAAAAATTGCCTCCCTATGGAGATTTTAAGTGTTTCCCCAATAAAATTACACTTAAACTTCTTTCCCATCATCGCAATTTATTAATGACTACCAAAGTTAAAGTAGTACTAATATAGCAGTATGCCAGTTTCATTAAGCTTAATTAATGAATGCTTAGCTCAGGCAAAAGGCCAACCATACTTAACAGTCATTAACAAAGGCACAAACTATCACATAGGAGAAATATTGGATTTGGAATTTGATGAAAGTTTAGACTCATAAAAGTTGAAATGGGGTGCTTTCAAAATTGCTTCACCTTTTTTAAAAAAGTATCAGAGCTGCTCAGTTACAATCAACTGATCAAGTATAAACATAAAGTAAAACGAAGTTTGAGGTGTTCAATCAAGTCTAATAAAATCTAGACAAATTTAAGGGGATAAAGCGATAAATAGGATTTTATTCTTGATTTTTTTTTTACCTTCACCACCTAAAAGGGAAAAAACTTTATCTACCCACTGAGTCAACAACCCACTACTAATAGAAATGAATAAATAGTGGAATCCAACTCATCAATTCTAATAGTTTTTTAATGCTCTATTTCTAGTGGGTTAACTACCCAGCTCACCAACAAGATACTTTTTCGAAGTTGGATTATATAATGGAAGCATAATTACACAAATTAAATGTCATTGAAACTTGCCAAAAAGCGTTGGGTTCATCAATAAGTGTCTTCCACTAAGGATAATTTTTCTCTTTCTTTTAGGAGGAAATTATCAAATATGAATTCTTAACATAACTTTTCTTCCTTCAATTTGCATTTACTTACAGCATACCTCATGATGGAAAACTAAAGTTTAATGAATTAACTGTGATATTTCAGGGAACTCTACCAGCAAACACAAAAGATCCAACCAACAAAAGAATGTGGAAAGGAGTAAAAATTTCATATGCACTAATAGCAATATGTTTGCTTCCCCTAGCAATTAGTAGGTACTCGGCCTATGGGAACTTGGTAATTACTAACCATTGCACAAAAAATTCTTATCTTACCTGAATGCTAACAAATAAATGACATTTCTACAAAAACACACTTGGATTTCAGATATCAAATGCAGGGAAGTGGAATACAAAATTCCATGGGAAACATGGCTCAGACTTGAAGCTAGCCATAATATACTTCTTTCTCATCATAAACAGTCTATGTTCATTTCAAGTTTATGCAATGCTAGTTTTCGACAATTTTGAGCTGCGGTACGTGACAATCAAGAAGAAGCCCTGCACCTGGTGGCTAAGAGCAGGGTTAAGAATATTTTTCGGGGCATTGGTATTCTTCATAGCAGTCGCGGCTCCATTTTTGCCCCTACTAGCGCCTCTAATCGGAGGGATTGCTTTACCAGTTACCTTTGCTTACCCATGTTTTATGTGGATCTCTATTAAGAAACCCTGTAAATTTGGTGCAATGTGGTTTCTTAACTTGGTTCTTGGTAGCTTAGGCATTCTGCTTAGTGTTTTGTTAATCATCGCAGCTATTTCCAATCTTGTAACCAAGGGTCTATCTACCAATTTCTTCCATCCTAAACCATAGTTGATTTTGTAACATTTTACTTTGATGGAAATATACATGAGAGTAATAATATGCTCTCGGAAGCACAATGAGAACTGTGCTCCTACAATACAAAATAGAACATTTGCGATACAAAAACGAACAATATACTGTTGAAGTGGAACATTACAAAATTCACTTATGAAAACGAACATTTTAATGTTGAAATGAAACATTATAAGAATTCATTTATGAAAAATAACATTTTATTGTTGAAGTGGAACATTACCAGAATCCAAATACGAAAATGAATCTTTTTTGTTGAAGTGGAATATTACTAGAATTCAATTACTTAAATAGACATATGCTTATCAAATATAGAACATATTTTCATAGAAAATAGAAAATTTTTTTGGTGAAAAAAATGTTTTAAAAGAGCATTATTTTCAAAAATAGAACATTTGCTTATTGGAAATAAAACAGATTCACGAAATATAAAATACAATTTTCTGCTGAAAAATAAGCTTAAAACGAACATTTGTTGAAATAAAACATTTGTTTATTGAAAATAGATAATTTTTACGAAAAATAGAACAATTTTTTTTGTTGAAAAATATGCTTAAATGAACATTTGTTGAAATAGAACATTTACTCATAAAAAATGGAACAAATTTACTGGATGCCACCGTGCTCTCGAGAGCACAATAGAAATTTCATCATAGACATTCACTACTAGAACTTATAAAACAATGAAGCATGATGCTTCATTCTTGCCATGTTGTACTTAGGGCTGGCAATGAGTTGAGACAGCTCGTGAGATACTCGAACTCGGCTCGGTCAAAGCTCGGTCAAAGCTCGACTCGAGTGAGCTCGACTCGAGCTCGAACTCGACTCGACAGGTTAACGAGTCGAGTCGAGCAACTCAATACTCGACTCGAGAAACTCGTGAGATGCTTCATTCTTGCCATGTTATACTTTTACTTTTTTTTAAGAAACTTTAACTTTATTTTTTCCTATAAAAAATACTTGTACTTTTCTTTTTAAAAAAAATGAAAAAAAAAGTGTATAAAATGACCAAAGAGCAAAGTAAAGAATTTCTTCTAAAAAAATAGAACTATATCAAATGACCAAAAAGTTTGAAACGAGTTCGAGTTCGAGCTTGAAACGAGTTCGAGTTCGAGCTTGAAACGAATTCGAGTTCGAGCTTGAAACGAGTTCGAGCTCGAGTTCGAGTTTGAGTTCGAGTTTAGGTTTCGAGTTCGAGTTCGAGCTTGAAAATTTGAAACTCGCGAGTTTTCGAGTCGAGTCGAGTTTGAGTATGAGTTTTCGAGTTCGAGTCGAGTTTAGTCAAACTCGAGCTCGACTCGCATCATTGCCAGCCCTAGTTGTACTCGTATTGAATGTGGGTATGATACGGTATTTAATGTATGTTGGGTATGTTGCTCTATAATGTTATTTGCAGGGGTGAAAGTTATTCGAATAAAATCCAAAATCCAATTCAATTCAATCCAAATTAGTAATTCGGATCGGATTCGAACTGTGTTCGGATTGGATTCGGATTGAGAATTTTTGAAAAATTAGATTTTCGGATCGGATTGGATTAAGGGTAATTGGATCCAAAAATCCAATATAACCAAATAGTAATATGCCTTGTATTATGTATCTGGATTGGGCTTAAGTGCTTAACTGATTTTTTTATTATAAAAAAACCTACTCCATAGTCCAATACACATAGAACTTCAATCCTTCCCCTACAGCACTAATTGCACTTAATTCCTCATTTCCTAAATCTACTAGGCTGCTGTTGTGCTTAATTTATTTTATCGAAAATTGAAGTTTTAAAAGAATCGGATTTTCGGATCGGATCCAATCTAGAGTATGAAATTTCGGATTGGATTGGATCGGATCGGATTCAAACCCTAATTGGTTTGGATTCGGATTGAAAAATTGAAATCCAAATTTTATTTGGATCGGATTGGATTAGCCATAATCCAAACCGTACACCGAACTTTCACCCCTAGTTATTTGATTATGGGTGTTACAGCTGTTACTCCAGTTTTATTTGTTTCTTTCGCCCCACTAAAGTCCTTACACAAAGTCTTAAGAGCACCCACAATGGAGAGGAGGTCCTCTTCCTCTTATATTTTCTCTCTCCTTTTCTCCTCTTGACACCTCATTTTCTCTTTCCTCCACCTCATTTCCCACTAACTCATCCTCTTCCTTTTAACATCTCCATATATTTTTCTACAACAAAGAGGATCCTCTTCTTCTTACTTTACACATACCCCCACAAACTTAAACAACTAGAAAAAAAAAAATTCAGCATTTCTTGTGAAAACGCAGCAAAACAAAGGGAAAGAGCTGTGTTTTGCATCTCAGTCATCATCCTCTTCAGCACAAGGGCCGAGGCTCCATTTCCTATACAAAAAGAGGATTTCCTTCAATCCTCTTGCTAAGAGGATCCTCTTGCTTTGGTCTACAATGGAGAGGAGCTCCTTTTTTAGGAGAGAGAAAGCTAAAAGGAGATGAAATCCTCTCCATTGTGGAAAAAAAAAAATATGACGTCCTGAAATTTTCCAGTTATGTCCTAAATATGTGTATAAAAATACGGTATTGGTATATTTCATCTTTTTTCTCATTCCTCCCCTTCCTTCTTCACTTCCCCTCCCTATCATCTTCCACATCACCACTACCTCACTAGTAGAATAAATGCTATTTGCTGCGGTGATATTGCTGCGGTTTTACCCATATGCAGCAATATATCACGTAAAAAAAATATATATATATAAAATAACCATATTGTTGCGGTTTCAACCGAAAACCGCAGCAATATTGTTTCAACAGAAATTTTTCGAAATTTTTGACTATTTGACCAAATATATTGCTGCGGTTTCTGGCAAAAAAACCGCAGCAATATATTAAAATAATATTAAAAAATATTATTTAAACCTATTGCTGCGGTTTCTAGAAAAAACCGCAGCAATAGGGTTATTAGGGTTTTTTTAAGGAATAGGTTTTAAGGCGTGGTTTTCTATTTCTCTCTCACTCTTTCCCTCTTCCCTCCTCCCTCACTGTCGTTTCCTTCCCTCTCTCACTCATCCGGTTTCCTTCCCTCTCTCACTCATCCGGTTTCCTCCCTCCTTCTTACTTTACCATATCTCCTCCCTCATTTTGTTCGTCAACCACGCACAATAATCTCCGATTTTTCTCTCTCCTCCTCTTCATTGTTCTTCGTTCTTCGTCACTCGCGACCTACTGATCTTGGCCGTCGCTCGTCGTCCAGCCATCTCGGCCGTCGCTCGTCGTCCAGCCATTTCCGACCGTCGCTCGTGGTCTACAACTCTGGGTCGTCGGTCGTCGCTCGTGGTTATAAAACTTGGTTGGACGCACACAAGTAAAGAAGAAAGAGTGGAGCCAAAAGATATACTAGATGTCACGATGCAGGGTGCGTTCAGATAATAGCTAATGTGTCCATATGTAACGCTAATGCATGAGCTAGTTTTATGATAACAATGCTAAGGCAAAAACAATGAAATGATTTGAATTACACACGAAACCCCAGCAAAGCAGATTTGGGTGTGTTTTAGTTCTTTTTTTTCTTAAATTTAATTCTTCGGTTTTAGTTTTTTTTTTTTAGATTTGATTTTCCGATTTTCTTCTTGTATTGTTATAATTTTTAGATTTAGTTCTTTGATTTTAGATATTATTATAATTTTCATCATCTTACTGTTATAATCTAATGTTAGGAGTTTCAATTTTTTTGATTTATTGTTAGTTTCATTGTGAATGAATGTGGTCTTATCTTGAAAGATAAGATGCTCATTTGTTATGTGAAATTGGTGGATAGTCTGCTTCTAATTTTTCAAATTTAATAGCAAAAAAAAAAAAATTTACCTGTCTTCTAACATATTGCTGCGGTTTTTAGGTCAAAACCGTAGCAATATACTTAAGTAAATAATAAAAAAAGGAATATTACTGCTGTTTCTAGGCTAAAACCCCAACAATATTCTCTTATAAACTGATAACACATAATTATATTGCTGCGGTTTGGCATAGAAAACCGCAGCAATATCTGACATATATTACTGCGGTTTTAAACCGCAACAATATAATTATTACCTATTGTTGCCCCCTTAATTGCTGCGCGCCCAAAATCGCAGCAATAGGTCACTTTTTGACCGCAACAAATAGCATTTATTCTACTAGTGCCTCCAGCACACCCCCACTGACGGGAAATAATCTAACTAGAGAACATGTAATTTCTCTCGAACATTGTCTCCCTCGAAGCTCACTATGCCGCTCTCGCATGGTCATAGATCGCTAAGCCTACTATTGAGAACCTATACAAAATCTTATATCTCGGTCTATAACTTTGTATTGCAACAATAATCAACACATTTGGTCAAACTTGTAAATTAACGAAAATAACTCAATAGCAAGAATCAAACAAATTAATGAATTAACATCATTCAATCAATCCTTCATATGCATACAAAGATCCCCAATCCCTAGAAATTAAACTACTCACACATAATTGGAAAAAATTAAACATAATCATAATTAAATAAGATTGCAACATGATGGAATAACAAAGAAGAATTGAAAAAGGAATAGTAAGGGATGAGAAATAATACCCAATTGAAGAACGAATATTGATAACAATTACTCTATTAAATCTTGAATGAATTTGTAAAGTAGAATAAAGTAGGGTTCTTGAGAGAATATAATTGCTTAGAAAACTAATGACTGAAATGATCATAAGAAAAAGTATTTATATTCAAATCATAAAGAGTGCAACACGCGCTTCAAGCCGCATAAAAATCACCCCGTCCGGCCTACTGGGCCGGATCCCGCCCGGTGGGGCGGTTGTCAGGTCAAAACCCGTATAAATAAGTAAAACATCGATCCGCTCGATCGGGCCCGCAACAAACACCAAAACTGCTCATTTTCAAACCTTCATAACTTTCTCGTCTCTAGTCGAAATTCAGCGTGTGATGAGTCGTTCGAAAGATATTCAAGTCTACTTTCCAACCCTATTGGAATCAATCCATTATCATTTATGTATCATAGGTTATGAGTAAAGGAGTGTATAAAAGTCAGTTTTCACGTTTCTTGGAGTGATGGTTCGCTTCATTCTAGCCCAAATTCGTTCCAAAGAGATGTTTTGTAATCCTCATGCAATTTACCTTCTTTATTCATGTTTTTTTTCCACTCAAGCTTAGCCAACCATAATCTATTTGCTTTGATATCACATGAAATTCATCAAAACAAGCAAATGAAGAGAAGTAAAGCAAAACTTGAGTAAATCATGCAAATATGCACCTAAATTAATATCAACTATAAATGCAGCCTAAATACACTTAAAGTCTATTTATAAATATGAGATATCATCTACTACTCCATTCCGTTCCTTCCTCTTTCGTTATTCGCACCTGATTATTTGTCAAAACTACACCCACTTCACATAATCACATTGTTCATGCATTTACAAAATATTGAGGAATTGGATTTTATGGTTCATATGATCTTAAGCATTTCCAATTTTAATTGCATTCTCAAATCATTCCCTCAAAGATTAAAGCGAAGAGTTAATGAAGTGGGTTAATCTGTTTGTGCCACCTAAATTCCTCTATGCTCCAAGCAAGTTGGTTTACCCTCCTATCTAGTCTCTCTGTTCAGATTTCTCTTGTTAAAGTTTTTGTGCTCTAAAACCTTTAAAACCACCTCTAACATACTTTAAATTCAATATTAAGTATAAATTAAATCCAAAAATATATGTAAACAACTTAAAACGTTTATTTAAAAAAACACATCTGAAAATATATTTTAAAACATGAAAAATTCTTTTAAAAACAAAAAGTACCCTAAAACCCTATTTAGGAGCCGAATTTGACCTGAAAAGTAGGGATGATAATCTATTCCGTATCCAACCTTGATCAGTTCCAATCGGGAGAAAATAATCTGGTCCGACTCTGACTCCGTTTAAAAAGTACCACTCCAAGTCGGAGGAGGGTTGAAGTTGGATCGCATAATAAAAATTCGGCATCCAAATCCGACTCCGATTTGAAGGCAATTAGTCCTTATTTAAATTGATGTATTATGTATTTTTAGTCCGACTCCGACTTTGATGCAATTTATTATATAAGGTTTTTACATTGAAGAAATGATTGTTAAAAAAAATAATAATGATTAGCATTTGTATTATATAAGATTTTCATATGATTGTTAAAAAAAATTAATGATTAGAATATTTGTACTATAGAATAAAAAGATGCGGAGAAAGAAAAAGCTGGATCGGATTCGGATTTTCCTAGTTGGATGTCGGAGTCGGGTTTGAAATCCGACTTTCTGTAGGATCAGAGTCGAATTATGCATAATTCGGTCCATATTCAACCCGTTGCCATTTCTACCTGTGGTGCTCAATAGATCTAGGAACTTGAAACTTTGCTTTCTCCTTCCTAGGACAATTTTTGCAAAACCCCGTATTCCCAATCTCAAGGCCACACACCATATCAGCAGCAGGCACATGGCATAACTTAATAAGCTGCAAACTCACCAGACCGACCAATCAAGCATTTATCTCGTTCATCGACCGACCATTTAGGCATTCAGCCTGATGCATCCCCTATGACACTACATCAAGAACACCAATGCACACAAAATTTTGCACAAAATTAAGTTCCTACTTATTATTTTTTTCTTCTTTTAGAACAAGTTCCAAAGCTATGTCATCTTGTCTTCAGGTGGTCTTCTTTCACTATAAAAGGCCAGCCAGTTCCAAGTATATTCACCATCAAATTCAAAGCTAATTACATTCATCTCAAAAAGGCAAGCAAATTACTACAAAATTATCTTAGGAAGAATTCTTTTCTAATATATCATTAGTATGTCAAACCCTTATTCTCCTGAGATCACTGAGACCGATGCTAAGGAACGCGGTCTCTTTGATTGCTTTGGCAAGAAAGAAGAGAAAGCAAAAGAGGAAGTGAACATGGCTGAGCCAGAAAAGCTCCAGCGCTCAAACAGCAGCAGCTCTAGCTCAGTATGAACCTTTATCATTACGTTTTTATTTTTTTGGTCGATATTATGTCATTACGTTACAAACTAATGTTATTGTTCTTCTTTTGACGCGGATTTCTTACAGTCAGAGGAAGAGGTGGAGGAAGACGGAGTGAAGATAAAGAGGAAGAAGAACAAGGGACTGAAAGATAAGATCAAGGAAAAGCTACCAGGTCACAAAGATGAAGGAGCTGCTGCACTTCCAGAAAGTGATCACACTAGTAACCATCATCATCAAGCTGCAGACGTTAATGCAGAGGGACTGCACGCCGAGGAAAAGAAGGGTTTTCTCGAGAAAATGTTGGAGAAATTGCCCGGGAATCACAAGGATGATGCAGTTGCTCCTGTCGCGGTTCCTGCTCCTCCTCAACCACCAGTTGCAGATCACTGTGGGCACAATGGGCAATGTGCAGGGTCACAAGAACACCAGGAGGAGAAGAAAGGGTTCTTAGAGAAGATTAAAGATAAGCTCCCTGGTGGACATAAGGAAGGTGATGAAACCAAGAAAGATCATTAATTAGTTAAGCACCCTCTAAGCAGTTTGTAGGTTTTCTCTGATGTTTTTAGAGTATGTTAAGCCTTTGTAATTTGTGTTCTGCAGTTTTCCGTCTTTCCCAGCTTTGTCCTGTTTGGTATCAGTTTCTGCTTCTTGTTTCATAGCAAGATCTTCATATTTAATTCCAGCTTTGGCTTTTGCATCTTCAAAACACTCCGGCCATTTTGGCACATTCTTGGGACTTCAACCATCAGCTTACCAGAATAGATTCTTGGGACTTCAACCATCAGCTTACCAGAATAGCTATATGCTTTATCACAACCGACTGAAAAGAGTATCCAATCACAGTAAAACCAGGCTGGCCACAATAATCTTTTGTGGGCTTGGGCGAACACAGACCAAGCCAAATTATTTTTGTTCAACGAGCCTAATATGGAAAAACCATCGTACTATATAGGACTCGATATTCTATTTAAACAAGAAACAGAAAGATGCTCATATACAGTAAAAAGCAATAACCATGAAGGAGCAAAATGCTCAGTTTTGAATAACAATTGTTTAAATTTTTAGCTATTACTGTAATTTTTATTGCAACCAAAGTTTTGTTTAAGTACATTTCCAAAGCCAGCAACAAAAATAAGTGTTAATACTTAACTTTTCTTCTAAAGTTGCCTACCAAATGACCATCAAACATCTAAAACATACATATGACAAAGCCTTTCCCTAAAATTAAAAATCAGCTCTTTCCAACAATCAAGCTAAAATTCTAAATTCCAGATTTACTACTAACATATCCCCAAATAAGAGCTCTAACAATCACTCTTTCATTTTTTTTTTTGATTCGTTAATTAACATGCCAAAGATGACAAAGGCCACGTATTTTGAGGGCGATAAGGGATTCCAATCCACAAGAAATCCTCAGCCATTTTGACTGATAACTGGAAGTCTTGCCCAAAAGAAAACTGCCACAATAACTTAGTCTTGTACATTCACTCATTCATAAACACAAGAATGTAGCAAATTCATGGGTTTGCCAAGACGAGTGGCATGTAAAGTGACAGGGCATCTGATGTGCTTATAGAACTTGGACTTGACCAGCTTCCCTAATATGTAAGCCCTCGATCGAACAGTAAATGTTAGATTCAATCCAACATTCACTTTTTCTGTATGCAAGCTATTACCTGCCCTTGCATTTGATACAACTGACATTCCACCATAGAGAGGGATTTGATGTCCATGTACCACTGTTGTTATGTTTGAATGGCTCCTCCTTTTCTGGTAGAATTTCTTCATCTAAAAAATCCATAATTTGAAAGTTTCATTAGGAGTAGGGTAAGCATTTTTAAACAGAAAGAGAGCAACAAGAACAGCATAAATATACTTCGTTAGCACTCCGGCCATGATGATAAGAGCATGTTATTCTTTAATAGAAATCTGAGCATGTTACTCTTTACAAGAAATTACGCAAGTTTATTATGATAGTGATCAGTGATCACAGTGAAGGTGCACTCATTACTTAAGAGTACACTTACTCAACTTAAGCAGGAAATCGACCACTATTAGACTTTGTTCTTTTTACCTAATATTAGGAAATAAGGCTATGTTCACCTCATCTTATTTTGGTAAAAATAAGTTCACCAAAACGAGGTCATTTAAGTTATTTTGGGTAATGAATTTTATTTTGAGTGAAGTTTCACAATCTCAGAGTTTTACTAGAGCTACAAGTTTCAAAACGTCCTTCTCCATCCTTCTTTAGCTATGAAAGCATCATTTGCATATGACCTTATAAAGTTCGGCACAGCACAAACAACCAATCTAACCTAAATCAAAATTAGTTGAATAGAACGCTATCTCAATCTAGAAAAACGAAATCTATGGTCGTGAAACTTCCTAGCTAAATCATGAAAAACTAAACAATTAGAATATGATGGAGTCCTTATCCTTTCCATCACGGAGGTCAAACAATACAAACAAGAAAATACAAAATGCCTACTTATAGCCTCTAGGGGAACTAATCATACATGTGACCAAAGCAATTGCATGATAGATGTATTAGATTGACGGGTATATTTGTTGATACACAACTTTCATCATTAATATATTTAAAGATGTATTTTTAAAAATTATAAAAAATAATATTTGAGATTATACATTGGAATTCATTCATCGTAACAACAATTAAAATATTGACATTTTTCTTTACAAAACTGAAAATAGTGTAGAAAATCAACCCTATCGCTATTTGCCATCCGTATTTACTAAAAACTAGTGAATGTCCCGGGCGATGTTCCGAATTGTTACGTTTCGTAACTTTTTTGTCAAGTGAGGAAAAATTGACGTAATGACATGATAAGTAATTGTATAATTTTTGAAAAATAAACCCTTAAAAATTTGGAGATGAAAGCAATAACTTCACTTTCTACAAGGAATTGAAGTAAGAGTTTATGTCTATAATAATCGTTGTTATCATAGAAAGGTTAACTATCTAACTACTTGTGCAAATCTTTTCATAAGACATATTAATAAGACCATATGATATTTTATTTTGAAATACTAAACAATGGTGTTATGTTGGAATAATAGTTAAGCTTCTACTTTTCATTTCAAAGGTCACGTGTTCGATTCCTTGTAACTACATTTCCATATTTTTACCCATATTAGTATAGAGTACCCATATTTTTTCCTTTATATTCCCAGATCTTACTATTTACCGCACGTATTACTTAAAATCGTCCGTATTTTACTCACTACATTTCTAAACTACTACAAATATTCTTCCTCCCACTCTTACTCTCACTCACTATTCTCTCACCTCACTCCAACCTCTCCAGTCTCCACCAACCACCACTCCAACCACAACCATCACAACCACCGCACCACCATAAGCGTCGGACCACCGCCACCACCATTGCAACTAGATAATATACGGGCGATAAATAATAGGATCCAAAATCATATGATACATTTATCATAAAACAGAAAAATTACGCTATTGTATCCCTATAAATTATGTAAAAATGATATACAAATATAAGCACACACTAATCAAGACAAAAGAAAAATGAACGATATAAAAATATAAGAACGCACTAATCAAGATAAACAAAAAAAAAATGGTGAGAGAAACTCCTACCTGACCAGAGGCAACTTTGAGGTCATAGTAGTAGAGTTGAAAAGGAGAAGAAGTGACATGAACTCCAAAAAATGTGGCGCGGTTTCTGTAGTACATCCTCACCGTTGAATTTAGGGATAACATATCCGTCGGCACTCCTGTGCCGTCCAATCCTGCTTGTATAGTGAAATCCAGGAATACCATATTCTACATTTTGCTAAGTTTAGTTAATAGAACATTCAGCAAATTTTATTCTCTTTTACAATTACAGCATATAATTTCAACTTATCTGCTTCTTCTGTTTTTAATTAGTCTATCGCAGAAAAACATTCTTACACAATTCAATAATAATATTTAGTACTTCCTTTTTTTAAAAAAAAAAATTGCAAATTGGAATGTTTTTTTATGTTATTTTATGAAGTTTTTTGTTTTTTTCTTTTTCTTTTTTTTTTTTTGATTGGGAAATTAAGTCAGCTAACTCCTATCAAGACTACTACCCTTGTAGGAACTACCAACACATTGGCTGGTAAAGCATGCAAGGATCGAAGGGGAGTGCTCTACCACATGAGCTAGTTCCTCATCCTTTTATGAAGTTTTTTTTTACTTGCCATTTGACATTTTTGACAATATTTTTTTTTCTAACCTAACACATTGAGAGTAGGGATTTCTTACCTTCTCGGCTCTTCCTACTCTCAAAGTATCTAGTTCGCTAACTCGGATCAGATTGACTTGTATGACTTTACAGTCTAGTTTGGTGATTCATCTCACCATCCAAAAACTAAAAAAAAGAGACTTATAACAATAGAATTTTCACGTCTTATAATGCATAAGCATAACTTTAAATATTTATATCTTCTATTATCTACAAATAAACACTATAAAAAATCAATATTTTGAAAATATACATCAAAATAAATCTAACAAAATTACTATAACTATATTTACCTTATACTAGATGGTCATTGGTCACAGTGTAAACATCATGTGTTGCAAATAAGTCACAACGGAAAAGTTTTTTTTCTCTCCATTTATTTTTTTTCTTGATTCTTGTGCATGTCTCAGCATTGCATTATAAAAATGGAGGAAAAATATATCTTTCAAAAATGTAATTAGTCTCTTTCATTTAATCTATGAACATGCGTAAAAAGTAAAAACTAAGAGAAAGTATTGACAACTCATAGTGTTTGGGCCCATTTTTGAACCGGCCCATCTACGACGAAGTTACTAAAATACCCCTAACATCAGGGAACACAATCCTCCACCAGCTGGAGCCGACTAAAATGCCCTCATTCATTACAGGTCTCACCCTCTATAAATAGAGGTTGTTTCATCAAACAAAGGTATTCAATCCTCACCTAACAAAACCAGAGCATCTCTCTCTAGACCTGGATTACTTTCTCTCTCTACCTCAATCTCAACTGACTTAAGCGTCGGAGGGGCTTTCCCGGGAACACCCTCGGGCCAGTTTTTCCTTGTTTTGCAGGATTGGAGATTACGAGACTCGGGATTCTAACCTAACTCGGGATTTGACTCTCACCTTAAACATATTACTCTTTTGACTAGTTTCGAGGCAGAAACAGTTTGGCGCCGTCTGTAGGGATACTACATCTCAAAGTCACGTACCGAGAGCAACATGGCACCCCGAAGGAAAACCACCCGAGGCTCACTGTCTCGTCAACCCACACCTCTCCAGTCTCACCAACCCAATGTCTTGGTCGAATCTCTGGCCATAGACGACGAGGGGTCGACCCCCCGTAACGATGAACATTCCGCTCCCCGAGATGACCCTATACCAGTCACGATGGCGAACATTGAAAGGATAGCCCAACAGCTGAACGATAACATGCAAAGGAGTCTGCAGGAACTCGTAGCCGGGATCCCTCAGTTCAATCAAGGGGGAAACAGAGAGTTGACTCGGGGAGAGTCTCGAGGCAGGGAGGATCCCCAAACTCACGTTCCTAACCGGGACGGGCAGCAAGTGAGGGAAGAAAGGTCCCGACAGGCCAACTCTCCAAGGACCCAGAACTCAGATGCCAGGCACATCATTGAGGGAAATCGCAGGCGCAGAGCGGAACAGGTGCTCGGGAAGAGTCAGCTCATTAGGAGGATGAGTGATCTACCTTTCGGGATAAGCGGAACAACCTGAACTCTGGAGCTAATTTCCTCTAAATCCACCCGCCTCCACTCAAAGCGGAAAGGATGATGCCCAGGAAGAAAAAGGGCCGAGAAGGTATTTCACATCACAAATCCTTGTAGAAAATGTGAAGGGACCCCTCTCGGATCCAACAAGCACAAATAAGAAAGATGCAACTCGGGCCCTCAATAGGTGCTCAGGATTCTTCCTAAATATCATCACGAATTGCCCATCACTCGACACTTAAATGTCGAGCCGGCGACACATAAGCCTATCGGCGAGAAATTAAGGAAGCAAAAGGAGAGGCTCCCTCCGGGGAGTCCACCAACAAACATCATAATCTGAACGCTCATTAATCAGAAGAAAGCTCAACCAACTTATCCAAAAACGGCTAAGTATCATTTATTGTGCCCTATTTAACATCCGAGTAGCGGCGTTCCGGCAAAAAAGACCTCCTCGAGAAGTCGAGGCTCATTAGCCTCCCGAGTCGAGAATTTCTCCAATGGCACCCCCTCGGTCGTGAGAGGAGTGCCCCAACCAGCTTAGCCAAAAAATGGCTAAGTATCGATTATTAGGACCTACTCGGCATCCGAGTAGTGTCGTTCCAACAAAAGAGACCTCCTCGGGCAGCTTGAAGCTTATCTCAACACCCGACTCGGGATCATCATGGAGGTCTCATTGGCCCCCGAGTTGGTGCACTATCCTTCTCGACCTCAACAGGGGGCTCAACACTTAGCCTAAATTTGGCTAAGTATCTCAACACCCAACTCGGGGTTACCATGGGGGGCTTATTGGCCCCCGAGCTGGTGCATTATCCTTCCCGGCCTTACGAGGGGGCTTAACACCCAACTAGGGATCATCAGAGCACCTAGAAAGAAGGCGAAATCTCAAACCCTTCCCCCCCTCCCGGGACCGACATGGTGCTCCAGACCAAGAATCTTTCTTAGGCTCCGCTAGACGATCGCTTCGGGAAGGAATGAGGCTACCCTATCCGTTCGTCCAGCGTGGGGCTAATTGCTTGAACCCATCGGCTGGTCCAATAAATGCACTCGATAGAGGTGTGATGGTGTTTGTCATCCCCCTGAGTCATGAACTTCTCCAATGGCATCCCCTCAGCCGTGGAGGAGAGCTCCCCGACCGACTGTCATTGTCCGAACAAATCAACCTCCTCGGGAAACATGGGCTCATTAGCCTCCCTGAGTCGAGCATACATCTCCTCGGCCATGCCAGGAGTACCTTATCACTTAGCGAAAAAAGCTAATAAGTGCAAACAAATCAACCTCCTCGGGAAACATGGGGCTCATTATCCCCCCGAGTCGAGCATACACGTCGCGGTACCTCCTCGGCCATGCCAGGAGTACCCCATCACTTAGCGAAAAAAGCTAAGTGCAAACAAATCAACCTCCTCGGGAAACATGGGGCTCATTATCCCCCCGAGTCGAGCATACACGTCGCGGTACCTTCTCGGCCATGCCAGGAGTACCCCATCACTTAGCAAAAAAAGCTAAGTGCAAACAAATCAACCTCCTCGGGAAACATGGGGCTCATTATCCCCCCGAGTCGAACATACACGTCGCGGTACCTCCTCGGCCATGCCAGGAGTACCCCATCAGTTAGCGGAAAAAACTAAGTGCAAACAAATCAACCTCCTCGGAAACCTGGGGCTCATTAGCCCCCCCGAGTCGAGCATACACGTCGCGGTACCTCCTCGGCCATGCCAGGAGTACCCCATCACTTAGCGAAAAAAGCTAAGTGCAAACAAATCAACCTCCTCGGGAAACATGGGGCTCATTATCCCCCCGAGTCGAGCATACACGTCGCGGTACCTTCTCGGCCATGCCAGGAGTACCCCATCACTTAGCAAAAAAAGCTAAGTGCAAACAAATCAACCTCCTCGGGAAACATGGGGCTCATTATCCCCCCGAGTCGAGCATACACGTCGCGGTACCTCCTCGGCCATGCCAGGAGTACCCCATCAGTTAGCGGAAAAAACTAAGTGCAAACAAATCAACCTCCTCGGAAAACATGGGGCTCATTATCCCCCCGAGTCGAGCATACACGTCGCGGTACCTCCTCGGCCATGCCAGGAGTACCCCATCACTTAGCGAAAAAAGCTAAGTGCAAACAAATCAACCTCCTCGGGAAACATGGGGCTCATTAGCCTCCCCGAGTCGGAGCAACACTCCGGGTACCTCCTCGGCCATGCCAGGAGCACCCCATCACTTAGCGAAAAAAGCTAAGTGCAAACAAATCAACCTCCTCGGGAACATGGGGCTCATTATCCCCCCCGAGTCGAGAAACCCCTTCATTGGCACCTCCTCGGTCATAAGAGGAGTGTCCTAACAACTTGGCCGAAAAACGGCTAAGTATCAACAATTGGACCTACTCGGGATCCGGATAGCGTCGTGAAATCTCCTTGGTAAACATGGGGCTCAGTGACCCCCACGAGTCGAGAAACTCCTTCGTTGACACCTCCTCGGTCATAAGAGGAGCGTCCTAGCAACTTGGCCAAAAAAAAAAACGGCTATCATCAACTGGACCTACTCGGGATCCGAGTAGCGTCGTGAGACCCCCTCGAAGAACGCTTAGCTAGAAAATAGCTAAGCATACTCATGATCAACTCGGGATCTCCATGGGAAGGGCTCATTAGCCCCCGAGTTGGGCCCTCGTCACTCGGTCAATCCGAGAGACCCAATTGTCATCTCAAAATCACCAAGTACACTAGCAATTCAACTCGGGATCTCATGGAGAGGCTCGTTAGCCCTCGACTCGGGTTATAATTTTGGCATAGAGATTGGGCGGTCATCCCACCAACTCGGGGTCACCTACTCCAGGCCCTTCGACCCTCCCGACTCCTCACCTAGCCTCCCGAGCCCGACCAGTCGGCTATTAGGCGGTCATCCCACCAACTCGGGGTCACCTACTCCTTGCCCTTCAGCCCTCCCGATCCTCACCTAGCCTCACGGACCCGACCAGTCGGCTATCCCCGGGTTTCCAACCTTCTCGTGCTCCAAATCAAGCACACAGGGGCTACCGGGACTCGAGATATAACACCCCCGAGATACGTCTAACGCACACCTAAGGTGCTGTCGGGACTTGAGCAATCAACTCGCACTGTCATGCCCTAAGAGTTCTCGGGATTGGGGAGGTGGACACACCCCTAAGTGTCCTAAGTGAGCTCTCGGGGTTGGGGCTGTGAATGTATACCCCTCTCGGGTTAGTCCCTATTCGGGAGTCAAGCCTCGGGCAAGCAAGGTACCAAGGTTAAAGCCTTGGAGGGGGCACTCCCGCGCGCTTTGGACCTGCTCGGGTTCGTAGTTGTGAATGTACACCCCTCTCGGGTTAGTCCCAACTCGGGAATTCATGAGATCTCCCTCCTCGGGAAAAAGTTCGGGGGCGTTGCCCCCTAACCCCCACCAGGGCGTTTCACCCCTGGACCCCGACTCGCTGACCGGTCAGCGAGACCCCCGTGCTTGGTTAATTCTAGCGCCAGATAGCTAACTCAACATCATTAAACCTCGGAACAAGCATTATTTTTCCGCCAATCAACCGCACTAAGAATGGCAGATCTCTACTCCGATTACTTGGCGTGGGGCTAATTGTTTGGGCCCATTTTTTGAACCGGCCCATCTACGACGAAGTTACTAAAATACCCCTAACATCAGGGAACACAATCCTCCACCAGCTGGAGCCGACTAAAATGCCCTCATTCATTACAGGTCTCACCCTCTATAAATAGAGGTTGTTTCATCAAACAAAGGTATTCAATCCTCACCTAACAAAACCAGAGCATCTCTCTCTAGACCTGGATTACTTTCTCTCTCTACCTCAATCTCAACTGACTTGAGCGTCGGAGGGGCTTTCCCGGGAACACCCCCGGGCCAGTTTTTCCTTGTTTTGCAGGATTGGAGATTACGAGACTCGGGATTCTAACCTAACTCGGGATTTGACTCTCACCTTAAACATATTACTCTTTTGACTAGTTTCGAGGCAGAAACACATAGTGAAATATCAAAATGACATCTCACACAAAAATATTGGTACCAAAATTTAATCAAAATAGTACTAAAATAGAGTACTTTAACTTAACTTTGATACTAAATTTTTGTAAGATATCATTTTAAGACGTTTATAACGCCTCAAAAACTAATTAAAAAGAGTCAAATCCATGAGGTCATTAGGTGGGGCCATATGGCCATATATCGGACAGATAATGTAGGGTGGTGATAGGACGTAAATCAAGTTGTTACTTCTTCCCCGGACGAATAAAAGAAGTAAAGAACTGAAGAACCCAACTTTAAACGAACGTGAATAATAAGTGATCTGAATATACAGATTACAGCAGTACACCTGCAATGCTGCACTGCACCTCCTAATAAAAGGAAAAGTTCAAAAGACCTATCTAACCCTATCCAATCCAATTTATTGTCCTCCATAACAATTAAACTTGAAAGATATATTTTTTTAAAATCATTTCCTCCGTCTATCATACTTACCTTTTTTTTTTAATTTCAAAATTCTTTTATTGCCATATCTATTTGACTATTTCTCTTTCTTAATTAGAATCTCGTAAATTCGGCTTAATTGTGCGAAAAAAATAAAATAAAATAAGGGTGTTTGGATCCTTTAGAGTTGTAAAATAACTCTACACAGTAGAGTTTGAACAATATTAATCATTGAATAAAAAAATTAATGATTCATATATTCTCTTTTCAAAATCCTTCTTATTTTATCTCATCAAAATCCACTCCTAAATATTTCACTTCCACCAATAAACTCGAAAGGATTCATACTCAATAAGAAGGATCTTTGTTGGAGTTAAGGCTTGGAAAAGCCTTGGCTCATTTTGTTATTTGTCCCACATTGCTTGTGGGGGGAATCTCTCCTTGTTCTTATATTCTCTCCCTCCCTCCTTCTATTGAGTTGGTTCTAGAGATGCTTTTGTGGTTGGATGTCATGTTTGGTTTGGGCTTGCTATCACGCGCACCGCCCGGTCAGGTCCTTGCGCTTTGGGGAATTAACTTAACTAAAGTTTTGGATCCGGGAGTTGCGCGTGTGTCACCGTTGGAATTCTGTAATGTTTTCTCCGTTACAGTATTCATGGCAAATCCCTAATAATCCGCCCATTTATTACTTTCCGTTTTTTGGCTTGATTGTTCCCTATAAAATCGGTGCCTTCTGATCAGATTAAACATACAAACACTCTCTTCTTCCTTCTCTTCTCGTCTCACTTACTGGGTTTTTCGTGCTTATCTCCAAAGCTCAGTTTGCTAGTGGCGGCATACTTAGCTATTATGTTAACCTTGGGGAGCATTCCGGCCAAGTTCGATAACCACCAGTGTCGGACCGTAATTACTTTCAAGTCCGTGGTCTCCTACCACGGCACAGTTTTAAAAGATCTCTTTTCTTCCTTTGCAAATTATCTATCCTAACAATCTTGATAAAGGTTATGAATGCTCGCAAACTTTAGTACTAGACCAAACTCTACTCTTACTAAAACAAACTTGGAAACTAAAATTATCAAAAATAAAAACTTGAAAGCTAAAAACATCATTTCCGAAAGCATATATCAGTGAGTTGACTCAGTGAGTCTCCCGAGTTTGACTTAGTCAACACTACTCTACAAAAGCTGACAATGAAAAATAAAAATGAGCGGGGTAGAATATAAATTCAAATTACGAGCAACACACTAAAAAAGAATTCGCTGTACTGATTTCCACCTATCTCCTGAAAAAGAAGAAAATAAAAACTTTCCTACTTTAAAGTTTTGACGAGTACCCATACATGCTACCTTATACCACCGAGTTGACTCAGTCAGTCAAAGAAACTAAACCGAGTCAACCCCGAGTCACAGAAACGGAAGACAGACACACCATCGAGTTGACTCAGTAATTTAAAAAAACTCGACCGAGTCAACCCCAAAATCATCATATTATAAATGAGCAAAATGTACTATAAATTTGCGAATTAAGTTACTGTACTATAAATGAGTGTATGATAAGTGAACTCGAACAAAAATAAACAAAGATAGAAGACAAACCTTGACGAGAATGTGAGGGTGAAAAGACTTAGCAGCCCCCCAAAGAATAACAGAAAACACAGTAAACAACACCACAAACGACACCAAAAAACACCCAACATAAAACCTTAAACTTGGCCCACCACCACCGTCGTCGTCCTCCTCCTCATCCTCTTCTCCGCCATGACAGTCTCTCTCCTCGCCCAATCTCCGACCACCATAAATCCTGCGCCACCCACTTGAGCGTCCATACTGGTGCTTCAAAGAAGACGACGAAAACAAACGTGAAGTAGAAGATTCACGAGAATGGTGAATTGGTGAACAATGGTATTGAAATTGTCGTGTAGGAGAAGTATTAGGACTTAATGTAGCATATGATAATTTATCAAGATTATCATGTTGTGAAAATGATGGACTTTCTACGTAGTATACTGCCCTGCTTCTACTAGGTGATCTTGGTGGTGACATTGTTGCCATACTTGTTACATCTGAATCACTCTTTGCATGCATTTTTTTTATATTTAGAGGAGTATTTTGAAATTTTATTGAGTTTTTTTTGGAGGAATGAAAATGGAGGAAGTTTGAGTTTTTAGAAGGATTTTATTACTTATTGTGTTTTCCGAGGAATAGGGTGAGATTGGGGGAAATGCGTCTGCTACAAACTACTTTATATGGTTAGTTAATTAATAATTTATTGCTAGTAGTATGAAATTTTTCTGGGAGTTGAGTGGAGTATGGAGGGTTGTTCTTTTGTGGAAAACTGTGTCTGTTGGAATTGTGTTACGTTAATTTTGGTTGATGGTTTGGTGTTGTTTGTAATGTGAATTTGGGTTGATGGTTTTGGTTGTTGCTCGTTTTTGGTATTACACTATTTTCGGTATATTTTGGCTCATAGTTCCTTACAAACCTAACATCATAAAGACATTCTTAGACCCACACACGATAGAAAGGAAAAAAAATGTTCATTCAAGTATTAATAACCTATTAACCTATCAAGCGTGGCTAATTTTTCTTTTTTAAGATTTACTTATTCGAAAATATCTTATTGAGATTGTATTCTATTCATGTGATCTTTGCTGATTTGGAATTATTTTTGTAGATCATAATTTATTTTTTTAATCAATAAGATTGATTTTTGTATATTTATTTATATTCTATTTCGATGCAGTTTACTGATTTTGATGGTTTAAAAGTTAGTAGTAATTAATTATGCTCAATTCTGAAAAATCAAAGAGAGCTATATTCGAGAGAGAAGCTAAACTTTGTGAATTCGTGAGTTAGAGTATCAAGTTTTTTTTTGTAGAGTTGTGGAAGAAGATTTAACATGTTGTGTGGACATAGGTACAAATTATATATATATATATATATATATAATTATATATTATATATATATAATAATATATATATATATATATATATATATATATATATATATTGTTAACAAGTTATGAGAATGATAAAACTGAATTGGTAGTTAGTTATAACAAACTAACTAATAAACTAGTTTGTTGTTGAACATGGATCATTGAGGCTTATTAGATTAGATCGTCATGTGAAAACTACAAGCGTTTATCTCTATTTTCTACTAGATTGACACGTGAAATTCAATGTTGTTGATTGGAACCTAGTTTTAACTTTTAATGATTGTAAATCTATTTTTCATAGTATTATTAAGTTGAGGTGAACAACACTTTAACATATATATGTAAAGCTTCCAAGGGTGGTTTTTAAGATCTAGAATCAAATTTCGTCTACATTATTATCTTGAATTAGGGTATGTTCTCTTCGGCATAAAACAGCTGAACTGAACTGAACTGAACTTATTTTAGCTGAACTGAACTGAACTTATCAGAGCTGAACTGAACTGAACTGAACTGAACTGAACTGAATTGAATTGAATTGAATTTAATTGAATTGAATTGAAATAAACTGAATGTAATAAATATATAAATAATATTTTAAAAAAGAATAATATGAATATTAAATAATAATTATAAAGATAAGTAATAATAATGAATAATAATAATAATAGTATTTTGGATATTTTTAAATGATAGTTATAAATATATAATATTAATAATCATAAATTAATAATAATAATTAATGATAATAATGATAATTAATAATAATTATTTTATATTATTTGTATTAATATATTAATACTTGATGATGATATATAATAACAATAATATCTAAGAAGTAAATTAATATTACTATTTTAATAATTAGATTTAATAATATAAAAATATTTAGTAATAAAAAAATGATTGGGTTGGACCGCAAAAATTATATCATAAACCGTCTTGACGCGATTTGATTGGTTTATGGGCTAAAAAAAGTGGGTTTATTTGTGCTTTGACCTAAATCATGTTCCTCCTAATAATAATAGTAATAATAATGAGTAAAGCTATAATAAACAAAATAATATATAGAAACAACAATAATAATAATTAATAATAATAATAATTAATAGTAATGATATATATAAATAATAATAATTAATAATAATAAGAGTAATTAGTAAAATAAATTATACCAACATAATAATAATATTTAACAAAATAATTATAAAAGAATGGAGCTGAACTGAACTGAACTGAACTGAACTGAATTGAACTGAACTTATTGGAGCTGAACTGAAAATAAGCTGGGGAGAACAGGCCCTTATTTAACTAGAATAATACACATTTTGACAGTTTCGCTCATGATAATATAAACTTTCAATTATTCTTTAATATTTCAAATTTTATACCAAATGTCCCATATTAGAACAATCTAACTTACAACCTGTACAACAATTAAAAAAACATTTAAACAAAATCAACAATGAATAATGATGTAATGTAAATTATGTATATTTCAAGGGTTAGTGGAGTTGTGTTGTGTGTATGCAGTATGTTGTTCATCAATTGAGCAATTAATGAGATTTTTTTCTTTAATCTTTTAGGTTGAAATTATTGGTTAGTAATTGACTTATTTTTTAGGTTGATGAATTTGCTTCAAAAAGCGTTAAGAATAGCTCGTTTTAAGTAAGAAGTTAATAATAACTTCAAGCTATATTGAGATTTTATTTACCATTTAAATAAAGTAGTTTAAGTTTTTGTTGATTCAATTCGTAAGAATATAATTGTTTCTAGGTTGATAAGTTTTTAATACATACTTTTTTATTTTGAAATTTTCATTTTTCTAAATATAAGGGGCCCAATTTTTAAGATTAGAACAGGGCCTCTAAAATGTTTAGGACGGTCCTCTCCTTCCCCTACCCCCAACCATCTGAAACCACAAAATTTTGGGTTTTCCTCTACTACATAAACCATAAAAACCACCATAAAAAAGAGCGACCCCGTCAATGGTGAACAACGAAGCAAGTCAAGCAACACTCTCCAATGAAAATTATTGTCACAATTCCACTGGCTCACCGAGGTAGACCACAATGAACATCCCGTAAATGCACAAAATATCCATCACCGACATTGACGAGCTCAATATATATCAGGGTCAAGACTTTGGCGAGAGAAGAATCATAATCGGAGGCAAAAATCGTCGACCACGAGAGCAAGATCGAGTCATTGAGGAGACAGAAACATGCATCACCGTCATACCTCAAGGCGACAAAACCCACTGCTAAGCGAAATTTTGAGCTCAAAGGGCATGTTGGACATCCTTTTCTTCGCGTTGAACGAAGGTGGGGAGTTGAATCGCGAAAATCATGAGCTGAATACGATGATTCTGAAGGTGGAGGTGAAAGCGAGGAGAGAGGAAAAGTAGGAGATGAGGGTTTGGGGAGGTTAGGGCCTAGGAGGGTGTTTTTTTTTTTGGGGGGGGGGGCGTATACAGGTGTTTTCGAGTGGGAGAAGAGCTGGTGGAGGAGGAAGAGATAAGACGCTTTTGGATGGCAGTGTTGTGGTGTGGTCTTGTGGAGCAAAAATAAACAAGCTTTTTTTAATTAAAACTAGAAAACTAACCAATTAAATTGTGCCACGTATTTTCGTTAACATGTTTATTAGGTCACATCTGGTTTGAACTTACTATAGGAATTTTCGTATAAAGTTTGAAATATTAAATAATAAGTGAAATGTATTTTTTGCAAGTGAAACGGCCAAAGTTTGTATTATTTTAGTTAAAAAAAATCTTATTATTTTTTTGTAACTATTTATACATCAAAAATAAATTATATAAGTTGTCTAACATGTATCCAATAATGGTATCGATCAATTTACAAGTATATTTTTTTCCGAGAAAAAACCTACAAAAGTGAGTCAATAGAGGAAATACGAATGGCAAAAAAAATCTATTATTTCATATTTGCAATATATGGAAAGATTATATTCTTATGTATTGCAATATTTGATGTATTATTGCTGTTAAATATTTCTATTATTGATGTGATTCTTGCCCGTTTGGTGTTTAATGATAATAATAATAATAATAATAATAATAATAATAATAATAATAATAATAATAATAATAATAATAATAATAATAATAATAATAATAATAATAATAATAATAATAATATAATAATAATAATAATAATAATAATAATAATAATAATAATAATAATAATAATAATAATAATAATAATAATAATAATAATAATAATACCCCTCAAAAAAAAAAAATAATCAATAATTTGAAAATAAGTTAAAAGTAAAATAGCATTGGCAGTTTCAAGTTTGAACCATTCGTTGCAATTTGCAAGATACCGACACCTATGGGCTATGAGCTGAACCTGGCAACCTGGCGCCTCACCATGCATACTTGACAGGCTGACAACCACTTCCAAATCTTAATTGTCCTGGCCCATGGGTCAGTTCTCATGGTGGACCACTGATAAGGTTGTTGGACTCTGGATTTGAAGCTCAACTTATATTAATTAGGGGATTGTAGATTGGCCCAAATAATTTTGTTTGTTGTTTGTGTTTTGGTTTTTTTGGGTTAAAGCTTTAGTTTGTCCACGAGATATAGATTATCTGGACTCATTTGGACTTCAAGTGTTCAAGTTATAAAATTGATATGCAAATATACAATACATGGCTTTATCTATTATTTTACTATTCAGTTATATGCTATTTCCGAATTTTTTTAGTTGCAATATTTGCTTTTGTTAAATTATCTGACATCCTTATATTAGAAAAAATATAGTCAAGTGGGGTCTTGTTAAATTCGCCTCAATGCGAGGATTCCAAATATCAAATTTTTATAATTTTTACTTACACCGAATAAGAGATATTAACATTCAAAGAAACGTCTCGGCAAAAGTGAAAATGGTGCAACAAAAAAAAATTTAGAGGTAATATATTTTTGGATCCAATCACCTTCAACTAAACCAATCCGAAAAGTCGAATTTCATAATTTAAGCCGAATCCAATATGAACATAGTCAAGTCCATTTTGAATCTCTATTTCGATTTGAATTTGATTGAATTTTGATTTTTTATCCGAATAACTTTTACCCCTACTTATCAATTATCTTCCCTCTATCGACTAATATCAATATAAAATTGCTACTCTTCATATATAAAACAATTTTCTTTTCCCTTAGATTCCTCAGTCCATCAAGTTGGGCTCAAGCATGGGCCATTAATAAATATGGATACAATGCCAATCGCTTAATTGAAAATGATGCCAAAATCAAACAATTACATAATCAACTTTGGACCCAACCATTTAATCAAATATGGATTAATCATATTTACCGACTTATCAAACAACACAAAAAATTACTCATGTTTGGACAACAAAAATGAGGAGTGGAAAGTACGAAAAATGGCTTACTCAAGGGAACCGGAGCACCCGTTTCTTTCATAATAAAAAGAAGAAAAAAACAAGCTATTTACTCTATCTACCGACTTAAAAATCCGTTGGATCAAGCAGTCTACACCCAAGAGGAAGTAACCTCAATTCTGCATTCTTCCTTCAAATCTAGATCTACTTCTAATGTACCGTCTTCTAGACACATCAATCTTTCATTCATTATCTCTCAAGAAGAGGTTGTTTCCCTCCTTACGCAAGTTTCAGATTACGAGATTAAAAATGCCTTTTTCAACATAAACCCCCTTAAAGCCCCAAGGTCAGATGGTTTTGGGGCCATACTCTAATAAGCCTATTGGCCCATTATAGCAAATGATATTATCTTGGCAGTAAGGATCTTTTTTCAATATGGTAAGCTTTCACCCAATTTAACTCATACTGTTATTACCCTGATCCCTATAGTTGTTTCTAAACTATAGATCCCACTTCTCCAAACCATTTTTGAACCATCAGTCTCATTAATATGATGATACAAAGCCATCTCCAAAATTATTGTTTCTAAACTAGCACCAATCTTGAAAAGGGTCATAAGCCCATTACAAAATGCATTTACTCAGGATTGCTCAATTCACGACAACATCTTGCAAGTCCAGGAAATTCTTAATGTCTTTCATAAATCAACAAACAAAATTGACTGGTGCGCGCTCAAATTAGATATGAAAAAAGCTTATGAACGAATTGAATGGGATTTCCTATGGGCTATCCTTCAATCTTTTGGCTTCTTCCCACTCTGGATTTCATGGGTAAAGGAATACGTAACTAATGTCTCATATTCTATCAAAGTCAATGGTCATACCTCAGATTGGTTCAAATCATCAAGAGGCATGTGGCAAGGTGATCCTCTTTCACCTTACTTGTTTATTATTTGCATGGAAGTTTTTATTAGACAACTTTCTATAGCTGCATTTAATCCCAAATCCGGGTTAGGCTTCAAGATTCATCCTAAAACTATGAATATTCCAGCTCTTCTTTTTGCAGACGATAGTCTCCTCTTTTGCAAAGCTTCTGCTACAGCCTATTCCTCTTTATAAAAGAAATTGACGAATTTTGTGATATGTCAGGTCAACTAGTAAATTTTCATAAATCGGCTATTATTTTTTCAAAACATGTTACTTGCACTAGAAAGCCTTCTGTTGCAAGTCACTTCAATATGCTTCCAAATTCCAATCTTGGGAGGTAGCTCAGTATGTTCTTTAGTTCCCATTACCCCACTAAAAATGATTTCAGATCCATTTTGCAAAAGACTGAGCAACGTATCAATCACTAGGAAGCGGGATTCCTCTCTAAAGCTCGTCGCCACACTTTGATTCAGAATAACTTGGAAGCTTTACCTTCTTATGTTTGCTCTTCTACCCTTCTCCCCTGTGAAATCGCCAAAGCAATCGATACTTCTCATCGCCATTTTTTTGGTGACAACAAAAAGATAAAATTCTACTCCTCTCATTTCATGGAACAAAATTTGCAAGCCTGAATCCCAAGGAGGGTTAGGAATAATTTGCGAAACTCTCCCTTTAAACAAAGTGTTCATAGCAAACTCAAATGGAAAATTTTAACAGATTACGACAATCTTTGGACTAACATTATCAGAGCAAATACTTAAGCACCACAAATTTCTTTGAAGCATCTCCCAAACAAAGCAAATCCATCATTTGGAAACATATATCAGCTCAACGTCACATTATCCGCAGAGGGATTAGATGGAAAATAGGAAATGACAATGAAATATCCTTTTGGCTGGACAATTGGTGCACTCATACATCGCTCTTTGAACTAACAAATACTTCGCCAAGTTCTGTTGACCTCAAACTCAAACTTTTTACCTTCATCCTTCCTAATAAGACATGGGATATTTCTTGCCTCAATCAACTTTTACCTAACGACATTATCAATCTCATAAAAGGCATTCCTCTTCCTCATTTAGATATCAAAGATTCCCCGGTTTGGGGTCTCACTCCTTATGGATCTTTTACTATCAAAACAGTCACTTGGTTATTATCCCATGGTCTTCCTCCTCATCCAATCAAGTGGCAATTTTCCTGGATATGGAAATTAGACATTCCAACCAAGATCAGTATTTTCCTATGGCAGCTGGAGTTCATGCTCTCCTCCACAAAAAGAACATAATCCCTTTTGATACGTGCCCTTTGTGCCAAACTTCTTCAGAAACTATAGACCATCTTTTCCTATGTTGTTCTTGTCTAATGCCCTTATGGCTTCTCCCCACAACCAAAGCTTGGCTACCTTCCATGCTTATTGCTAACTGCCTGCTTCCAACACTACAGTAGGCTTTTCAACCACAAAAAAAACCCTCAACAAGCTTATTTTTCTTCTTTGGAGTATTTGGAAAGAATGGAACACCACAGTCATTTTTTTTTATAATTGCTCTTTTTTCTCCATCGTGTTTTGCATAGAGCTACATTTCTTCATTCATAATGGTATATTCGTACTCTAGATGAATGCCTTAGGGCAAGAGTCCTTCACTCCATTTTTAGCTCCCCCACATCACCAATTCCTCATCCTACTACCATAGTCAATTGGGAGCCAACCCCCCCCCCCCTTTTCCTTTTTCAAACTTAACTTTGACGACTTCATTCGTTACTTATCAGCTGCGACGGATATTATCATCAGAGATCACTACAGCAAAGTCATAAAGGCAGTGACTTACAATCTCAGCTCCACTCAAGCTCATATTGTCGAAACTGCTGCCCTTCATAATGGTATTCTTCAAGCTTGCGAGTTAGGTATCCCTAATCTCTCCATTAAAAGGCGACTACCTGGCCTCCTAGTCACAAACTGCATCAAGTGACTACCCCCCCCCCCTTGTGGCAAATTGCAACCATTATTATTGAAGACATTCATGTTCTCCTCCTTCGTTTCAACACTTGGTTGGTTCGTCATATTTATAGAGAAGCAAATAAAGCTGCAGATTGGATAATCATTAATTGTGGATCATTTGGTTTCTTTTAGTTTAGATATTGATGTAGCTATTTCTCCTGCTTTGCACTTTATACTTGTAAACGATGAATTAGGTGTTTTCCTCGTGCTGAGGGTCTCCTAATTTCATTTCTTTTTCTTTATTATATAAAAAAAACTTAAATATATTATTAGGTGATCAAAACGCTCATCATAAACGCGGGCATACATGCACTAACATACATAAACATAGTGTAAAATACAAGAATGTTTGATGATTTGAGCTAGGTATAATAACAATCCTGCTATTATCTAGAATAGTCGTCTAATTAGACACCCATCTTAATATTTGACATATATTGGTAATAAGACAAACCATGAATCATGATAGTATATGTATGCAAGTATGTTAGTATGTAATGCATATGAGCTGGACCAACTAAAGGACTTAAAACAGTAGTAACACACAAGAATACCGGGGGTTACGTCAACAATCACGGAGGCAAATTTAAGTAAAGCCAAACAAAAGGAGAAGAAAAGGAGAAGACCGACCCACATTATAAGCTGGCGGTAGCATTTTAAACTCACCTTACAGCCTTACACGGTTCCGCTGAGAAATTTACTACGTGCATCAATTTATTTAGTCATGGTCTTCATGGCTCCTGTTATAATAACAAAATTAATACTTCATTAATTGGACCTCTACTATTAAGCTCAATGCACTGTTTGTATGTTTGTAATAATTACATGTAAGAATCCTTTTTTAAAAAAATAACAATTTTTCATCATTCTTGCTTCTACACAATAAAAGATAATTAGTTTTCAATATTGTTTGACAAACGTACGAACAAGGGGGTGGTGTTAATTGAGTTGATCAGCTCGTGAAGGACCTAAAACTCAACTCAATCAAATTCAGTCAATGCTCAACTCGAATTGACTCAACTAGAGCTTGAACTAAACTCGATATATTGATCAGTCTAGTTGAGCTACCCTAAATTCAATTCCATAAGTTCGTGAGTAGTTACTTGATAGATTTTTAATCATCAAAATATTATGATATTTCAAATATCGACAAATTTTTTAGGATAAAAAATAAATTGATATTTTGTAAGTTACTTGAAATGAAAATCAAAATTACGAACTTTAAAATTAAATAAATATGGTAATCCGTAATAGAGAAAATTTTATTGCGAATATTTTACACAAACTAATCAAATATATATGCTCATGAGCAACTCGAACTTGACTCAATATCTTAACGAGTCGAGTTGAGCATAGGTCAGCTCGTGACCAACTCGCTCGATAATCTAAGCACCACTAGTCGAGCTATGAAAAAAATATGGTGATCACATTTTTGATTTGGAATACTAGGATTTACTCCCTCTGCATTTTTTTTTTCTTCCTACATACTTTAAATATACGCGTACTGAAATATTAGACAATGAATTACGCGAATATAGCTGCCGAATTTACATAGATAGATGTCATAGATCCTTTTAATACTCCATAATGATATACATATTGTTTTTAACATATCTGTTAGTGATAAACACTTGTAATGAGAACTGATCACTTTAATTAATATTTCATAAAGATAGACTATTGTTTTCCAAGCTGCTGAAAGCTGGACTATCCTAAATCTTAACCTTAATAGATTAAATAAAATCAGCTCAACATATGTTTATTTTGTATTATCCTAAATCCAAACCCTATCATATTATAATTCGCCATAACAAAAACTCTAGAGGTTAAGAGTAATAAATATAGCTACAAAAGTCTAAAACCCTCTTTTGGTTACCCATTTTCCTCTACTACTGCTACAACTTTGTACCATTAAAAAGGCCTTCGCAATTCACATACCCCCTCTCCCCTATAACTTGCTCTACACTCGAAGGGAAAAAAAAAAAATCACACACCAAAATCCATCATTTTTTTGTTTCTTAAAGAAACATACCACAACACCATAAATTCCTTTGTTTATATTTCTTCATCGCTATACTAACGTAAACCATTAAAAAAAAATATGTCTCCAAAATATTGGCTGCTTTCTTGCATTGCTTTAATTTCTTCATTTTACTTTGCTTATGCTGAAGATCCTTACAAGTACTTCGACTGGCATGTCAACTATGGCCATGTTTATCCCCTTGGCGTTCAACAACGGGTACGTTCTCTATTACTTCCTTTCCTTATTCTCTTAAATGGTTATAAAAAAAGTTGTATTATTTATAAAGCACGAAAACCTCTAGGCCTAACGTGTCTTGTTTCGAAATGTATCATTTTTTTTGAAACCCCAGTCGTTTTCGTGCTAATGAACCTTGCAAGTGACAAGGACTTGAGATTATCCTGTTTTCAAAACGTTTTTGTTCCAAAATCTCAATTAATAACGCATTCTCGTGCTCATACTAGCATGATTACGTTGTTTTCATATGTAGATCAAAGTAGGACATTTTTTTTTTATCATTAATATTATAAACACCATCTTGCAATTGATATTTAGTCCGTTCATCCTGCTGTAAATAATTGCATGGCAATTTCCTTGAGATTTTCTTAGTTTATTTTTTGTGAAAGACTGAATTTTTTTTTATCTCTCGCGAAGATAAATTATATTAGGTGTATTAATATAATTTGATGATTTTGATTAATGTAGGGAATACTTATCAACAACCAGTTTCCTGGTCCAGATATAATTTCTGTCACAAATGATAATCTTATCATTAACGTCCATAATCACTTGGATGAGCCCTTTCTCATTAGCTGGTTTGTTATCTCCTCTTTCGCTCTCGTCATTTAATTTGGTTGTCCATACAAAAGTGTAAATTGTAGTACAAATAAAAACTCTACAACCTCTAGGGTGTGGTAGAAAAGTTATGATATTGCCTATACGGCTCATTAATACATCAAAATAATTATGAAATGTGGATACTACAAGTGGTAAGTAAATCTTTCGGATCAACTAATTATATATATATTCAAATAATCATGTTAATGTCGATTTGAGTCGGTCAATTTTAAATTTTGGTCGATATAAATTGTTAAACATAGTCAAATTATGAGATGAATATTCAATTCGAGAAGTCAAATATCGACTTATTTTGCAAGGTCTAAGCTCTGTCTGTCATTACTATCTGAAAATAAATTGAAACTGATAAGTTAAATGAAACTGACAAGATAAAGCTGGTAAGGTAATTGATTAGTTTAACGGTTTGGCAAGATTAGTTGATTACGTTGTTTAATTATTTTGGCAAAATTAGGTGTTGTCAATTTTTTTGAAAGATTTTCCAATCACCTGATTTTGAAAAGGTAAATTTTATAACTTATTATTTAATTCATTTTAGCTACCTGAAAATTTTATTTTAGGTGCTCCCCAAACACTAATCATTTTAGTATCTAAAATATGTTAACACCTTATCATTTAAGGTAGCTAAAAAGTAAAATGTTTTGCCAAATAGAGCTAAATTTGAGTGAGGTGTTTTGAGTTCAAGCTAAGGTTGACTACTTTCAATTACTTAATCACTACAAAACTTTAAAGAAAAAAATAAGTTAGGTCTATAACATACTCGATTTATCTTAATAATGTTGCCGTTTTTGTAAAAGTGGTACTTCTAATATACAAAACTCAACTTTTTCTCACTAAGTTGGTGCTCAGTTGGAAAACCATATAGTAAGTCACAAAAATATTATATTTGAGTGATTCTGATTGCTTTCCTAAAAAGTAATTGTTTCGTTATTGCGATCTAGAATATTGATGTTGGTTTTTTGTTTTTTTAGCAACAGAATATTGATGTTGTTGAACCTTTAATAAATAAGTTTGAAACTTGCTCCCGCCGCTAACCAAAGTTTAAACGAAGCTAAAAGGTTGAAAGGCAATAAATAAAGACAAGATGAAAACACAAGTAGTCTTTTAATAAGGGAAGTACTCAATTATGCTTCAATCTCGCGTCCCAGTTGGCCCCCAACAATATTTCCATCAAGGGAAAAACGTGAGTGTTATAATCATGAGTGCACTCAACTTCCACTTTTTTTTTTCCCTTCTTTTATTTATCAAAAAATAATTCCTAGTTTGCATATACAGCTGTTTATATTAATCCGTAAAGTAACATTTTATTAAAAGATACTCTAATTATTTTAAATGGTATAATTATTCAAGCATGTTAAGATAAACTACATTCTTCTTATTTATATGTAAAATCGAGAGAATATTTATAGTACACCTGGATGTATCATGAACCTGGGTGTACCATGAACCTGGGTGTACCATTCTCATGGTACACCCAAGATTATTTTCTCCAAATGAACAAAATGAGCGAATGAGCAAAGGAGCAAAATGAACAAATGAGCAAACATTTCTACTCATTTAAGAAAAATGAGCAAACATATTACAAAATGAGCAAATGAGTAAATGAGAAAAATGCCCATATCAGCAAATTTGGTGTCAAATGAGCACCTGAAATTTTAATTTATTATAAAAATACGTACACCCAGGTGTACCATGAGTGAACTCTAAAATCGAGACACAATTAGAATCAAAGACCACAGAGAAAATGCAAGTTATTTAAGTTTTATGTTCATGTAAAGAAGTTTACGACGCAATTCAAAACTAATTCATACGTGAATAATGTTGGTTTACCACACCTAGTACCTTTAGTTCAGATTGAAAAAATTAAAACAAACATTACACCGCCTCTTCGAATTGTTTGTGGTTGTATCCATCAAAATTTCATTGTATGTATGTATTAGTATAGTTTAAAACAAAGAAACCAATATTGAACACTTGATTGAAGGGAAGTTTTTGTTTACTACTCAATTGAACTACTAGATCAGTGGGCCTTTAGTTATCGGTTAGTATGGATCCCCAAATGAGAAAATTTTAGCTCTTGCCACAAGAAGCAAGGAAAAATTTTGCATGTGAAAAAAATTATTGCTCTAATGTAAGTTAAAAAAGCAAAAAGTAAATAAACCACTAGAATCATGACTCATGAGATGTACATGCATGTGTTTTAGACTTTTAGTACAGTATATACTATGTAGGGTGCGTGACGTAAAAAGAGTTTAAAAAATTGCTTCTTGCATTGTACATTTTCCAGCATAAGTTACTTGCTACTAATCTTAACCTCACAAAGCTTAACTATCAAGGCAAGTCACTAGACTAGGCTGACTAGCTATGGTCCATAATTCACAAAACATCATAGTTGTGTTGCACAACTTTTTATAGTCAATGAAAGGTCCATTTTAGCAATATTTAAAAAAAAAATTGAATTAACCTAGGTTAATGTAGGGTAAAGATGATACAATCCTAATCACGAACATGAATTGATCATATAAAAAGATTATGTTTTTGTGTACATGGCCAACGTTCAATGTTACTGAAGGTATGGAGGGCTCAGTTGGAGATACCACACTTCTGGTTCAACTAACCTTCTCCTAGAGATGCTAACTAAGAGCTAGATACACTTAAACTATAACTATTAACATGTTTAATTTGTTATAATAAATCAATCATGTCTATGCAAAAGATATAAAAAAACAATATATGGTATTTTTTTCCGTATTTTTTTTTGTGAGACTATGTCAAAATATTTACTCAGACCAGTTAACTTACCTATTGCTTAAGTTTTACGATTACTCTTTCTTTCTAACTATTTTTTAGTCTGTTTTTGTATAACCTTTATTACTTTTATTTAACTAATTAATTATTTAATTGATGATATGATCGTCAAATAATCTTTTACAAGAAACTTACGACATATGTAATGAGTTTAATGTTAAATATATTATAGGGATGGGATTCAACAGAGAAAGAATTCATTTGAAGATGGGGTGTATGGAACCACTTGTCCAATTCCTCCGGGACAAAATTTTACCTACAAACTACAAGTGAAGGATCAAATTGGGTCCTTCTTTTACTTCCCTTCTACAGCCTTTCACAAGGCCGCTGGTGGATTTGGAGGAATTAGAGTCCTTAGCAGGCCTCGTATTCCTGTCCCATTTCCTCCTCCTACTGACGATTATACCCTTCTAATTGGTGATTGGTACAAAAAGGATCACACGGTATTTTTTTTTTTCTCATTTATATTCATAGTATATCTCTAGATATTAGCTTGAATTTATATTCAATAAGTTTGAGTCTGATATGGATATGATATCTTATTGTTGCATTATCGGTTCAAATCGGTTTACTAAAAAAAGAAAATTTTGAACTCCAATATATATATACGAGGAGAAAGTTGATCAAACATCTTCATATAAGTGGGAAACTCGGCCAATTATTTCTAGATGTAGTGTTATACAAAGGGTGGTTCTTTCTACTTTGCTCTCATGGATAGTCTATGTATTCTCTTAAATATAGGCAACAATAAGACAACTTTTGAGGACACCATAACAAACTCTAAGCACCTATTAGAAACACCATAAGCACCTACTAGAAACACCCCATACTACTAGTTTGCACCAAATATATAAAGTAATTAAGACCCTTATCACTATATTAGCATATATTGGTACCACTCTAATACTCTATGCTCAAGAATTAATGTCACTTCTAAGTTCACCTTCACATTAACTAGAGTTGACAGTAGACTAGTAGTAAACAATTTTCTTAATTGAAGATAATGACTAATTCTTTCTTGGGGTTTTTAATATTCTATTATCGCAGAAATTGAAGGCAATTTTGGACCATGGAAAGAAGCTTCCCTTCACTGATGGGATTCACATCAATGGGCGACGAGCGAATAACGCAATTTTCGCAGTTGAAAAGGGTACAAAAACGTTCACTTGTGTTCATCAACACTGAAATTAGACTATAATTCAAATTCATCTCCATAAATTATTAATCTTTGAATAAAAATCAACGTAACTAATATGCAAAATTTTCTCCTCAATATTTGGCAGGCAAAACATATAGATTTAGAATATCAAATGTTGGACTTCAAGACACACTCAACATTCGATTTCAAGGCCATAAGATGAAACTAGTAGAAGTTGAAGGGACCCACACCATGCAGCAAGAGTATTCATCATTGGATATCCACGTAGGTCAATCTTACTCTGTCTTAATCACAGCGGATCAAGAAGTCAAAGACTACTACATTGCAGTGTCAACTAGATTCCAAAATGTAATCCATACAACCACCGGAGTCCTCCACTATCAGGGCTCCAACCGACCGGTTTCCGGCCCTCCTCCTGGTGGGCCAACCACCGAGATCGGCTGGTCTATTGAACAAGCACGTACAATAAGGTAGTAAGAATTATCTGCATTATAATTTCCTTCGAAGACCTTAGCTTATACTACCTCAGTTCCTTCTTAATCTACAAACTTTCTTTTTGAGGCCATTTCTTTTTAATGGCTACACTGATTATTTATAAAACACCCAATCGTTGTTCTCCACTATTGTCCGGTCCCCCAACCAAATAAATAACCCACTTATAACCCCTCACCATTCACCAACTCCATTTTTCTCTCTTTTCTACTTTTTCATCTTTTCCTTGGTTCTAGTGAAAAACAAACCGTGTAGATTTTATAGAAACGGAGGTAGTATTAGTTGCAATATTAAGTCGAATTATTAAGAAAATGTTGTTTACCATCAACTAATTTTTGCACAAATCGGATGATTATTACTAGGACTAATCTAACAGCAAGTGGACCAAGGCCAAACCCACAAGGATCCTACCACTATGGAGAAATCCCACTGGATAGAACAATCAAGCTAGTGAGCTCTGCAGCTCAAGTGAATGGAAAACAAAGATATGCTGTGAATAGTGTTTCTTTCATTCCGGCAGATACTCCTCTTAAGTTAGCTGATTACTTCAACATTCATGGTGTATTTCAAGTCAACAGCATTCCTGATCACCCAACAGGTAAAAGTATGTACCTTGACACAGGAGTGTTGGGTGCTGATTACAGGACATTTGTAGAGATTGTGTTTGAGAACAAAGAGAACATTGTTCAAAGTTTGCACCTTGATGGCTACAACTTCTTTGTTGTTGGGTAAGTAAAATTGAATGTTGCGCCTATGATTAAGTTGTTCTGTCTTTAAGAAATGTGTTCCTTTTCAACTAGTGTTACCAAACATAGCCAAAGACGACTAGTATAATTTATGTATTTAAATCTCCTCTAAACTTGCCTGTAGTGAGAATTGAGACTCATACTTTAATTTGATGGCAGAATGGATGGCGGAAAATGGTCACCGGACAAGCGGAAACAGTACAACCTACATGACGCGATTGCGCGTTGCACTGTGCAGGTAACATGCTAAATACTGATAAACACATGGAAGGCCCAAATAAGAACCTAATATTAGGCTATGTAACACGGTTACTTCTTTTAGGTCACATATGCATGGCCGTACCCGTGCCCGTGCCCTATACTAATACGTATTCGTTATGGGTACGCGTACCCATTTCTAAAATTTCAAAATCTTGTCGTTTTCTGTACCCGTTCACGTATCCGTCTCTGTGCAACCTAGATATTAGGATTGTGTAAAGACTATGCAAAGGAACATACATCACAAAGCTTGTCATTCTAGAGGGCCTAAAATTATATAGTTTGTTTGTTTGTTTTAGTCGTTCAAGTGCTCAATATGCTCATACATACAAAACATTCACATTTGATCATTGTTTTCTCTCTCCATCTTGTTATTATTTAGGTATATCCAAAAGCATGGACCGCAGTGTATGTGGCGTTGGATAATGTTGGAATGTGGAATGTAAGGACTCAATATTGGGCACGTCAATACTTGGGACAACAATTTTACTTGAGAGTTTATACGCCTTCACGTTCACCTAGGGATGAATATCCAATCCCTGATAATGCCCTTCTATGTGGCAAGGCTCTTAAAACAAGGTGATCTTTTATAGTTACCAAAATTACTATGTAATCTATAATGGAAATCTACCTATTTATATGAGGGGAGGGACTTAATTATTATGATGTATGTACCAAAAAAAAAAAAAAAAAAAAAGGTGTGATTTGTGTGATCCCTTCTTGGGATCTTTGATTCTTTGTAGTGACTTGAAATTTTAATCTGCTTAATTTGGCAAACAACTTGAATGCCAGCTTAATGAATATCTTACTCTGTTTAACTTGTTCATCTATTCTAAGGCGTGATTTAGCAAATGAGTATTTGTATTTGGTTAGGGCTTTTAGCTCTGTTTCTTCAATGTGAGTTTTCCTTAAAAGTCTTGCACACTTCGTTCATCTATTCATATTTGATTATTTGAATCTGCACATATTTGGGAGTTTGGAACGATCAGAATAGCAAAGTGACATATTCGCGCCTTTTGTAAGTTATTGTGCAGAATAGGAAAAATCTAGTGATATGAAATTACGCTCACAATCAATTTATCCGATTTTTAGTTGTCGTTTCAGATTATACTTCCTCCATTTAGAAATAGTTGTACCATTTTTATTTTGTACACTATTCAATCTTACACTTAAATTGTCTTTGATAATTTATATTTTGGAAAAAATATATCCCTCCCTATCTCAAACATATTCCTTTCCTCCTCTCCAATCTCCATCCCCTCTCTTCCGTTTCCCATATCCCTTTTTTTTTTTTTTTATAATTCCCATATCCCTTTCCTCGGTAACATCTAGAACAAGAAGCCAAAGTAACATGAAGTTCAGTATTTCAGTTCAACACGAACAACCTAATCTCGCAGTTTTATCACAGTTCTAGTACCCCAAAGGCTGGGTTCAAATTAGCAAACAATTTGCTTGATAACATACAACAGGCTTGACCTGTTTAAATTCAAATAAAGTCTATAATAACTAATAAAGTCTAATAAGTTCAGTTCAACTAAAATAAGCAAAACTACACCCAACTCTCTCACAAAATAAAGTCTAATAAATTGAAATAAATTTAGATAAAGACTAATAAAATTTGATAAGTCCACATAAGCAATAAATTGGATAGAACAAGCCTAACATAACTCATATCAAATACCATTACTCCATCAACCCCAGTCCCCACCCCACCCCCCCAATTATAACATTTCAATAGATATTTGAACATTAAAGATGCAATAACATTCAACCTCCACATTATAACCTAATTAAATGAAGTTACATAAGATAGTAGTTGCTAGATAGATATGTCAACACTTCCATTATATAACAAACTGTGCAACAGTGCAAGTGCAACTACTAAGAAAATGAGGTGTTGTCTAACATGCAGGAAGCATTATTATTTCAGGCGCACATATGGTTGAAGACCCCTTGAATGAGTTGATTAGCTTTTCAAATAGTAGCCCTAGGTAGAGATCACTCATATACAGAATGTATGCCGCAATTATTGGAAGTGTTCTTGGTAAGCCCGTCCAATTTGAGGTCACAGAGATTTATCATTCAGCAACCTGCTCAGGCCACAAAAACAATGATAGCGGTTAGCAAACCATGTATTTGATGTAGCATTTTGCAACATTTGGGCACATAAGTAAATCAGATTAATACCTAATATTCAATACTGATAGGTTACTGCGAAATTTATGAATAAATTGCTTTTGAAGTTGGAAGTATATTCTAATAACCACAATGCATTTCTCCCCTTATCATCCTAAGCTACGGTTTGAAACCCTATAATACCATTGATAAAGCCCGTCACCGATGGGGGGGTCAGGGGTGACGGAGGGGTGGGGGAAGCTTTTTTCTTGTCGAGAAGCATAATGGATTCTATCATGGGCTTGCTTTTTTGGAGTTTCAATGCCTTCTCCACCGTCGGAACTAACCAGCCAACTTTCAAGCTTACGCGTTGAAGGTCTGACAAAATCGATTTTATGTCTGCAGCTCGGGAATCAGTTAAAGTCTTTATTGTAGTATTTTGTAGAGTAATCATTAGCTTTGCTGCAAATAGTATCTTTCACTGATTAAGCTACCATGCTTAGCCCAGATAGTCTGTAAGGTTGGCAAAAGCTCGGACTTGATCTCTACCCCCAAAGTTTAAGGTTGATGAACAGGTTTTACAAGCCTGCATAATACTGTGTATTATTCCTATGCTGTTGAACAATAAATACTACTTCATCTGCTTGAATTGACAAAAGCAACACATGTCGATCGCATTAGCCGGAGCAACAATTGAAGTACTGGAAAGAAGTTGGTACATATTTGTTACAGTTTTCCGAGACTATCTAAGGCGTAAAGAACCACTTCGAAACAGATAATATCGTCAAACTTGTCAACAGAACCATACGACAAGTGAGGATAAGGTACTTTAGCTCCATATCAATAACCAGCTAATTGACGTCCTCTAGATTTTAATTGATACTTTTCTTTAATTGACGTCCTCTAGATAAAACAAACACCGAGCAATCCTTAACCATGCACGGAAAAGATTCAGAGAGGTCGAATAGCAACAATACGAGAAAAGAGACATTAAGCAATTGTTTTCATTCCCTTTAGCGGTCATATGATAGTGAACAGCAAGGTAGCGAGGGTGAAACTGATATAAGAAGAAATTTTTTGAGCCCGCGTGCCAGACTTAAGTCCACCTATGAGAAAGAGCTCAGCTCGGGAATCAGTTAAACTATGTAGTAAGGATCATATGTGCTGAAAGTATGAAACTAACAAGCAAGCATGCTTACACCCATCAAAGCAGTCCATCTTCGAAACAATCATAAAAATCAATTGGCTCTAGGAAAGAAATTCAAGCAGACAAACAAGCCATACTATATTCTAGTTCTTGTCTCACTTTAGTGATACGAGCTAGAAACTCCTTTTCCTCTTTGTCAACTTGAGCTTTTTTTTCTAGTCTAGAAGCATAATGGATTATATCATGGGCTTGTTTTTTTTGGAATTGTTCTTCCTCTTTTAGATATCCTTCATATCTTCACTGCCCTACAACAAAAAACGGGCAAACAATCAGAATGTCTATATGCTAACCCGTACACTTGCATTATTAACAACCTTCTTATCCAATATGAAAATGGAAAGTCGGTAGGAAGAAGTTTGAATGCCCTTAGGAACATGCTACAATGCTTTGGGTTCAAGGTACGCAAAATAACACCAAAGTGGACTCACAGAGGATTCATAGCTATGCGTTCATCGAATTCGGGACTAATGAGAAGCATTTCAAGTCGGCTTTTAAGCTTCAAGTGAAGTTTGAACATGCTTCTCATGATATATTGAACTGGTTAGGTTTTGGTGAGAAAAGCGAGCCTTATCTATGGATGGCTAAGTCGGATGATGATTTACTTGCAAATCATCCGGTAGACTTTACTTCTGTCCCAGCCCGTTGGAGGAATGAAGCGCGAGCACTCGCCAATGAAGACGACACCACTGTTTTTGACATAATCAAAAGCTTCCTGCTATCTTAGTTGGCCTTGTGTCAAGAATGTTGTTTTACTATTTTTCCTTGTCTTATTTTGTTTATATACTGGTATTTTATTGTCCTGCTATGTACTAGTAAGCTATCTAAATCTATCTAAGCATTTGCATTTTGAATTTTATTTTATTGTGTGTTCTTATCTTCCTTCTTGTTATTTTAAGATCAACTCCTTTATAGATTTTACTCGTTTTTTCAATTTCGATGGCTCAAGATAGTAGAATAATGGGGTACTCTCAGGTGGCGGTCCAACCTCTTTATGATCCCTAAGCTTAAAAAAGTCATGCCTCAAGAAATTCTCGGTAGAAAGAAACAACCCTTGTAGTTTTGCGATTCTCCTTCAATAAGTTTTTTACCACCAAGAGTTCATTGTAGATGTTCTCAACAATGAATTTTGGCCAATTTACGCTCTTAGAGTCTCAGCCTCATTGAGATGTTTGAAGAAACCTAGTCTACCAAATAAATCCCTTGAAGGATTTAGAACAAAGTTGACTAGGTAAAACTTCATTACGTTGGCAAAAGCTTCTTCATTTTTGTCGCCAACTTGCGTATGTTGAAGCATCATTTGAAGAGTTTCTGTTCAGCTTATTGTATTCTGTACTGGTATATTACAAGCTTCAGACAATTCTTTGATATATGAAAGAAGCTCTATGGACGCGCCACTTTCATTTGCATCAAAAGACGCATTACCTCCATTATCCATGTTAGAAGGTAAGTCATATCATGGGCACAAAGTTTAAGCTCATGATAAGCGATTGAAAAACATCTCGTTTTCTCATCAACACAATGTGCTAATACAGATATGAGTTTTTTGCAAGATGTTGAAAGTGCAACTAAGATAGCAGAAAGCTTTTGATTATGTCAAAAACAGTGATTTCGTCTTCATTGGCGAGTGCTCGCGCTTCATTCCTCCAACGGGCTGGGACAGAAGTAAAGTCTAATGGATAATTGGCAAGTAAATCATCATCCGATTTAGTCATTCCATGATAAGACTCGCTTTTCTCACCAAAACCTAACCAGTTCAATATATCATGAGAAGCATGTTCAAACTTCACTTGAAGCTTAAAAGCCAACTTAAGCATGTCCCTAAGGGCATTCAAACTTCTTCCTACCGACTTTCCATTTTCAATTTTCATATTGGATAGGAAAGTTGTTAATAATGGAAGTGTAGGGGTTAGCATATAGAACTTCTGATTGTTCGCCCATTTTTTGTTGTAGGGCAGTGAAGGTATGAAGGATATCTAAAAAAAGAAAGAACAACTCCAAAAAAGCAAGCCCATGATAGAATGCATTATGCTTCTAGACGAGAAAAAAGATGAAGTTGAAAAAGAGGAAAAGGAGTTTCTAGCTCGTATCACTAAAGTGAGGCAAGAACTAGAAGATAGTATGGCTTGTTTGTCTGCTAGAATTCCTTTCCTAGAGCCAATTGATTCCTCCAACCGACCTACATAAACTAGGGCATGCTAACCCCAAGTTGTTAATTTTTCCTCACTTCCACAAGTGAGGTTCCCCAAATTAGACTACATGAAGTGATGACCTTCCATCACCTAAACAACTTCAATACGTAATCTCATCCTTGAAAACCCGATTATGTAGGTAAAGTAAGTTCCATTTAGACTCCACTATCCGTTTATGACAGCAGGAGCCACCAGAAAAATATCCATCTAGGCTTTCTCTCTTCATGTAATATACAACCAAAAGAAAGAATCCTCGAAATGTTCCTTCTTTTTGTGCTTATGCCAGGAAAGAACATGTCTACAAAATCAAAACAGCAGCGACATTTTCAATCCATATCTAATTGTAAGGCATTTTAACTACAAAAATTGTCTCGCAGTACAAGGCATTCCAGAATACCAATGTAAATATTAAATGTCCTCTTATACAATCAAAATAAGGTTATGGTTCTGATTTGCATTATCAATAAAATATATAATATCAATTCTTACTAACAAATAACAATGTAAATATAACTAATGTTAACTAAACTATTCATATGCATAAAAGTGGTCTACATGAATCAAAATAAGGTTATGGTTCTGATTTGCATTATCAATAAAATATATAATATCAATTCTTACCAACAATGTAAATATAACTAATGTTAACTAAACTATTCATATGCATAAAAGTGGTTTACATGCCTTGCATTTAGAAACAAGGGGAGTAAACAGATCCAATTCCAGTCACACACCCCACAACCCTCCCAAAGAAAATTCAACAGCCTTATAGGCTTATATCAGTTAATTTGCAGTTGCAACTTAAGACTGGAGCACTGGACCAAGATACACACTAGAATATTGAAAAAAGAAACAGAACCACCAGCCACCAGGTAACACATAGTGCAAGCAGGTTTTCTCCCAAACCGAAAACAGCAAATCAAATATGAAGATGCCAAATCCAAACAAATAAAATCAACAAAGAAGTTGCAGATAGTTGCTACAGTAAAATTGAAGAAGATACCACAAAGATAAACTAGAATAAGCTTACTTTATTGAGAGGGTTGTCAGGAGATTTCTTCCATAGTTTCCATATCATTTCCTTATATTGGGTGTGGGTAAGGCCTGGTTTCTCTGCCTTCAGCCTTGGTAGTTCAGCTTCTTCAAAAGCCTATAAAGCAAACCATTTGTGAGAATTAGAAACTCAACGTAGACAAACAATAAATAAATAAAAGTCTAAGATGAAATCATTTAGCAATCGAACAATAATACAACCTCTTCTTGCCAGTTCCTTTACAAACTCATCTTTTGGGAAAAAGGACGATTTCACAGAGATAGATGCACAGCTTACATCATATTAAGGTGAAGTCCTTACAGAAAGCACCAAGAAAACTATCCCATGTACTAATGGTCTAATGCACATATGATAAATGGAAGTGCATTACTATGCCTGGTGCAGATAATTCTGATCTAGGACCTGTCTCAAGAGGTTAATGATTCATAGTAAGGGCAAAACTGAGGGTAAATCAACATCCACACTTGAGAGTAAAAATGGAGAGAGAGAGAGGCACCCACCGAAACCTTCTGATATCCTTAATCATCTAACGCTACAGCTCAGTCCTCCCATTACTTCTCTCCTTGCACTTTTGTCAGGGAATTTCGGTTTGGCACCATCCCCCCATGAATACACAATCTAAGAACAATGCGTTGTGTTATATATACTTGAACATATTTGATTTTCCCAGTTATTGTTCCACCTCCTCAATATTTCTAATGGGGATAAAAGATTCAATTCAAGATAAATCCCTAATTATAGGTTCTTTATTGCCTGATAGATTCCTATTTGCCCCCCTTCCGGACTCACTCTTAGAGAGAAAATGTAGAAATTGAAAAGCTTTTCACTTGCTCGGTTTAAAATGCTTGGTTCACTGATGATCTGCTCCACACCCTTCTTCTTCCTCTGCTCCATCTGAGTTCTGCAGAAGACCACAAGAGACCGCAGACTATGGAAAAATGGCTCCGAAGAACACCAGAAGCAGACAAGTCGTTTAAGATTGTATGTTTTGCCCCACCTTGGGTCCGACCTGCTTGTCCTGATATAATTATGTCGCTTGAAACTGAGCTCAGGAAATAATGTCCTCTAGGCCAATAGAAATCAGTTCATATATTCTTAAAAGGAGATGTCATAGATAAGGGTTTATGTCCTCACCACCACATGGAGATTTGATCCGAGGTATAAACTTTCTTGCTTATGACTGCTCAACTTTGTCCCTAACCGAAATAAGCTCTCAATTTGAAGCCACAACAATCGTGTCATGATCTTTAGCTGAATACTATTACTATTGCTATCTTATGATTGATTCCTTGCCTAATTTGATACCGACCAGATTGTCAATCCTTTCCCATTTAAAAAGTTGTCAAATTTGAAGTTCACCCGTATAGTCCCTTGCATCTTCTACATCCTCCAACACAAGACTTATGTCCTCAAAAATCATATCATGTATTCCAAACTAGTTTATAACTTCAAAAACACTACTATTACATAATCGACGCCACCTTAATTATAAATAATGTCCCATTGCCCTATCAAATATCTCCACCAATCACCAAAAAAGCAATATAACATAAAATGCAACAGGAACATAAAATTCCAATTTAAACTAGAATATACACAATTTAAAATAAAAATTAGCCATAATCATGAAACTCAGCCTAGAAAAATTACCTTAAAAGAAGCTTTAAGCCTCTTTTCTGGATGCTTATCAACAGGCAAAGTCTCAGCAACAGTAATCTGAGCAAGAGCTTCCTCAACAGAATGAGCTTCAATCAACTCATCATCTCTATTTCTATTTTCAACCAATACAATCTTCTCATACTCTTCTTCCTCCGCCATTCTACTCTGCTTCTTCTTTGCTTCCTCCGCCTTTCGCCGCATTTCCTCCTCCTCTTTCTCTTTCCTCCGTCGAAGCTCCGCCTCCGTAACCTTCGATACTCCAGGAACCGCAATTCGATTCGCCTTCTTGTCAGGCTTGTTTAAGGACTTCTCAATTTCTTTCTCCTCCAATTCGGCTAGTCGGCGCACCTCAGCTTTTTTTGCGGCGGTTTCGGCGCGTTTCTGCTCTTCTTCTTCACGTTTTTTGGCAGCTTTTGATTTGGAACCTTCGGCTTCTTGCCAGTATTGGTCTTCTTTTTGCTTCACTTCTCGGAATTTCTTCTCGGATTCTGCTGCGGCTTTTCGAGCTCTTGCATCCTCTGCTTTGCTGTTTACTCCCATCTTCTTCGGCATCGTTGGAATTTGATGGTGATCGAAATTCTAGGGCTTTTGATTGAAGATACTTGGGGGTGGATTTGAGAAATGAGAGATGAGAGAAGAGAGAAAGGGTTCGATTGAATTTTTGTTTGGATGGACAATTTGAGAGAAGTCGGTGTTGTTGCGTACGAAGCGACGTGTTGAAGAGATTATATGATGCGTTATTAATGTTTGGGCTTACTTCAAATGGATATTGGGCCTCGAGAATATTTGGAAACTCAAGTACCCAAATACTTTATAGAATGATTTTTTTTTTTTGAGGGGAACTTTATAGAATGAATTTATGGTGAGATTTGATGGCAAATAATTAGTCTACTCACTAGATAATATACCCATCACTTTAGGCTATGTTTAGTTCACCTGAAATTTTCTGATCTGAACTTATCTGATCTGATCTGATCTGATCTGAACTTATTTTTTTTGATTTGATCTGATCTGATAACAAGATCTTATCTTTTAGATTTTTCTCAATATATAAGAAAAAATATAGTCATGTGGGGTCTTGTTTGATTCGTCTCAATGAGTACTTTATCAATATTCAATTATTATAATCAATCAATCAATATATATATATATAAAAGAGGAACTTTTCGGGAGCATAGAGCGCGCCACCTAGGATTGCCACGTCATCTTATTAATTTAGAGATAATAAAATTTAGAGTTTGAGAGATAATAAAATTTAGAGTTTGAGAGATAAGAGTTTATTCACTCTACTGGTATGACAAAACCAAAAAAAAATTATCTTTTAGGGATCTATTATCTATTATAAGTACTACTATACTGTATATTCACTTTTACGGCTATGATTCACATATAAAATCACAAAATAAAATAATAAAACTTGATTCTTGAGATTTGCCTAAACCATACGATAACATCTAATCAACTGTTGCAAATCTACTTATCTACTTTATTTTATTTTCAAACTTTTATTATAGTGATATACTGATATGTTAGTTGACAATATCGGTAAATATGCGTTCACTTATTAGAGATTGAAACAACCATTGCAATACTAACTTTATATCAACTTTTTATAAATTTATTAATAGATAATTAAAGATATTAAAGATAATCTAAAAATAAGGGTATAATGACAAATATTTTATCAATTCTTTTTCTACTACAATAATGGGTTTGGGCATGAAATTAAGAAAATGAAAAAAAAAATGTGTAGTTTAGCATAGATGTACTCCTTTAATTAACAAGTGTAGGGGATAAGTAAATCCTTAGTATTCCCTCAAAAAAAAAAAAAAGAAGTAAATCCTTAGTAAAGTAAGCGCAATTTTATGAGGCAATATGATGAATAATTAATGATGATTTTATTAACATAAAATAAAGGTAATACACAATCAATAATGTTAACAAAAAAAATTACAAAAAAAATATTTAAAAAACAACCCGTGCAACGCACGGGCCTCAAAACTAGTTTTTACTAATATGTAATGAAAGATATAGTGATTTTTAAATATAAGCATGATTCGAACTGATCTGATCTGAACTTATTTTTTCTGATCTGATCTGATCTGATTAGATCTGAAATAAGCAAAAATAAGGTGAACTGAACATAGCCTAATAGAGGGTAATGGTAAGTGATGATAGCGAAATCCAACTCACATGATTAATAGTATTAATTGCTTTTATTAGTAGTGGGTAGATTACCCACCGGGTAAATATAGTAATGTCCAGATTTTATCTCTAGTCTCCCATCTGTAAATTGGAGAGCTAGCCAATATCTTGTCCTTTATCTCTCCGTGTTGCGTACTTGAATTGTATTTAGCTTCTTATAACTTTTGTAGGATGTAATTATACTATACATCAATCCAACTTACATTCAGGCTTCCAATCTCGGCACAACTCCTGTCTTTGTTGCTGAAGCTATTGCCCTGCATCGTGGCATCACCTTAGCACTCAACCTTGGTATCCACAACCTTATGATTGAAGGTGACAATCTCCTTGTAATCAATGTTATTAATGGTACTTGGGACGCACCATGGCATATTCAAATGGTTATCAGAAACATCCAGCTTCTACTACAACGGTTCCCCTCCTACCAGATTGCTCACGTTTTTAGAGAAGTCAATAGAGCGACTGAGTGGGTCGCTAATGTTGGTCATCTTGTTCCATCCACTTTTACTATTGATCTTTGTAATGCCCCTGCTCTCTCTAGGATTCTTGTAACAGATGCATTAGGCCAAGAGTTCCCCTCGAACGGAGGGTCTTCTGATACTTTTTTTATCTTATCAATATATAAAAATTTATACTAAACATCAATGTTGGTGGGTTGGCGTGCTTGTTGGGCCTGTGAGTGAGGACGGCTCTGAGAAAATTTCTTCTTACCATGAATTTTTTTAAAGGGGACCCCAAAAAAAAATACTATATATCTACCAAGGACTCTTAGGTCCAATGCTATAGTTTTTTATCTCTCGCATGGGAGACCAAGGATCAAATATTGGCGAAAAGCAAATTTCAATATTGAGGGGGAGGATTGAGGCTCGACCCTCTAGGTGAGTAAAGGGGTTCCCGAAAGGAGTCCCATAAAAATTTATATGATACATCTACCACAAAGGAAATAGAGTATCAGTTGGAATATCTAATGGAGGGCATTTTATATATAAATCTATGTATTTCAATTATCATAAGTTTATCCTTTAAGAGGAATGCATTCTAATTCTAATTTTTATTTTATCTATCGATAAAAATACACATGTATATTATACTCCTAATCTTACTATAGTTCATATAACATATTGTGAAGGGTTAGTGTGGATGCTAGAAGTAGACTTTACCTGTTAATTGATATCGTAGTTAAATATTTTTTAACCAGGGGTGATTTGTAATATTCCTTCCTTTAATTAATAATCAAAAAATAAGATTCATTACTATTTAATTAAACCTGTTTTACGTAATATTCTTTCATTGGACGTCATAGTAATTATGTCATTGTAGGATCTTTCGAGCATAATAATCGTAGTCTTCACTATTGAATCGTATTATTAATCTTAACGTCTTTGAAACATAAAAGCTTCACTGAGTTGCTAATAATAAATAATAATGACATACAATAATCCATGTTTATTGACTTGTAGATATGGTTTTCGAATTCTAACTAGTAAGTGTCCCGGGCGATGCTCCGTGTTGTTTCTTTTCTTAGAGTTTTATCTTGTGAGGAAAAAATTGACCACAATAGTGCATTATCATTACTATTAATGTGTTAAATATCTAACTACTTGTATAGTCTTTTAATGAGATATAATTACAAAACCTTATTATATTTTATTTTGAAATATTAATCAAAGATGTTATGTTGGATCAATGGTTAAGCTCTCAAATTTCCTTTCAAAGGTCACATGTTCGATACCTTCTAACCACACAACATTATTTTTTTTATTTGAGAGGTCATTTGACATGAAAATAGAGCATATGCCTTAGAGTGTTAGAGGAGAGTGCCACATGGCACATAGACGTTCTTATGCACGCCTTTTAATATATTAGTATAGATTATTTATCATGTTACGTACTAAAAGAACAAAATTGAAGAAAACCTAAATCATAACCACATTTCAATTCACAACTTTAAATCAAGCCAATGGGTGAAAGTTTTCAAATTACCCGCTTAAACATAAGCTTCACATGATTGCTACTAAATTAGATTGATGGTTATCATTAATCTAATTATCTAATAAATTATAATTAATATATTATAATAGTTGTAAAAAATTCATAAACTAGTATAAAGTCCTTATACAAGTTTAAGGATTTCTAAAGTTGCATTCCCCAATTCAGATTACAAGAACTAGTTTATCATAACATACTTAGTTTAATCATTTAATACAAGATCAACCCAAACTAGCTAGTTAAAGGTGTAAGCTTAACTAAGTAGTTTAATTATTATTCAATAAATCAGTTAACTTAAGCCCAACATTTGTAAGTTACAATTTAAACTAAAATTGCTTATCAGAAAACTAAATTAATTTAGTTTTTTTTTACAAGGATAGCCGATATAATCCACTAAATAACTCAAACTAGGTTGTGTAATCCAAATTGCATAAAAAACACTTTATAAAACCCTAGCCTCCCCCTCTCTCTTTCTCTTCTCTCTAAAACCCTAGCCTCCCCTACGCCTTATTCATCAGTTAGGGGCTATCATGTATGATTTCATTCTTGGTAAGCTATTTTTTCCCTTTTATTTTCAAGAACTGATGACAAATATAAGAATAATTTTCCACCCAAATTTCTCTCAACACTAAAAGGCGTCGTGACTAATTGTAGTCGACAAAAAGTGTCTTGAATTAAGACACTTTAAAGTGTCTACAAATTAATTGATGGCACTCCCACTAACCAATATGGCGACAGCTATATGGATAAGGGAGACATTGTACAGCGACGCCAATGGCGACGCTTTTTGGTGACGCGAAATGCCGACTGATTCTGCAAATTTATCGATGCTTTTAAGCGTCGCCAATTGAGCCAAAAAGCGTCTTCATACCACGCTTTTTCTAGTAGTGATAATAGTAGCTTTTCATAAATCTACATCTATATAAATATATTAAAAGGCGTTCTTAAACAAAGAATTGTACCATGTGGCGCTCTCCCTGTGAAGTTTTAGTTCATGTAATTCATGTACAATAAAAAAAACTAAAAATTGCATACTATAGGTTTTGATCCCATGACCTCAAGTTCATATACTAAAATTTTAACCACTAGACCAATTTAAATTTGACAAGGAAAAGCGTCTAGATTTTGTATGGACTAAATAATTAACAAATAATAATATATAATAATACAGTAATATAATATATAGTAATTTAGAATATAAAGTCAACAATGGAACTTGAAGATTACATAAAAATACTTCGAACTTTGTATATATTATCATAAATGATAAATCATAAACGTAGTTCATACAATTAAAATCCCTACACACGTTCATTAATAATACTTCATAACTAATATGTTTCTAAAAATACTACAAATTAAAACACACTAAAAATGTAGTTGTAGCCTTACAAAGCTAACTAATACTAAGATTTAGCAAAACAATGATGGTAGCCAATTTGAAGCCTCAAGTAGTGCCCTCTTATTCTTATCTGTTAGACCTTTATTATTATTTTCGAGTACCTTCAAAAGATGAAAAATAAGACCAAAATTATAATTAGCACATATAATATATCCCAAAAAAATAGGTAACACGAGCAGAAAATAAATTAGACTAGAAAGACGAACTCTATAACGTTCATAATTTACAGAAGGTTGTTCAAATTTTTCCTCTCATATAACTGCCCTGCTGCCCAAGGTTCGACTTACAATAAAAACTTATCCTACCAAATAAAACTGGGAATACTAAAAACATTGTCACAACCAGTCTCTACCTAGAACTAGAGATCATAATAATCATATGTGCCCATTAAGTAGATATCACCATACATCAAAACTTTCTCATCAACATAATCATGGTAGAGGCACCCCCTGAATCTCTCTCAATCAATTTCATATGCTTACGATTAATATGCATGTCTAAAACCAACAGGGGACTTTATTGAAGCCAAACAAAGCAACACTATAATTTCAACATATTGGCAAATTATAAGGGTGTCTTGTCCATTTAATATATGAAAATAATCTGCACACTACCCCTGATTGGATCACATTGTCATATCATCAGTTTAAATTACACTTTTAACATGGCAATAACTCGGACAATGGAGTAACATATTGAAGATGAACCTGTGGGAGGCAATTATGGGTCAGATCTCACATGGAAAGCAGTAGCCACAGTAATACCATCATAAATAATCAGAAGACAAATCTTTCCTATCTTGAAAACAATATTCCAGCCACACCATTGTCCGTGGTAAAATTCGCATGAGCATTTGATGCCTTTGATCTTGTATGCACCTAAAATTTAGCAAACTAGCTCATTGAATTTATTACGAGATTAGACTCTGATAGCTTTATCCTATCTGCATAAAACAATGCAGAAATGTCAGCAAGCCAAGATCTAACTTCAGTGTTATCGGAGAGTCAAAAGCAGGTAGATGAGTCTTTAAGCAAGATTGTGGAAGAAAATGTTGCAAAAGGATTCTCAAAGTCGTCTGCTGACAGTGAGGTATTGTCTATATTGTCCCTGAATCATACCACTAGCACTTATGTTAATCAAACCCAATATTTGTGGTGATCATTTGTTAGAAAAGGCAAAGTAATAGATTATTTTTCTAATAATAGCTACAGGGGACTTTTGTAGCCAAATACAGCTAACTGCCCCCCCCCCCTAAAATGTTGTCCTTGTTACATCTCTGGGCTTGCATTAGCTTAATAGATCTAAGGCTAGCATCATTCTTCATGCAGATGATGCTTTAATATTTCACTGAATTTATATATGACAAGAGTATATGTCGGGTTTTCTTTTCGGTTAGATGAGAACTCTTCTCACTAGTGTCTGGATTTAGATTCAAATTTCATCTTGTTTGTCAGATGAAGATCTCTTCCTGGTTCTTAACTCAGGATAGTCTCTGTTCTTTCATATATAGTCAAGTAATAAAATCTTGGTTGCTTTTCCTATCTATTTCTCTATTCTACCTCTCAACCAAACTAAGATTTGTACCTCCTTTCTGTTAGGAAAACACAGCTAGTAGCGATGAACTAAGTCCTGGAGGTTGCCTCAGCTGACATACTAAATTAAAATAACTATCTCTTATGAGTTAGCATGGTCTCTCAATCTCAATTGACATACTAAAAACCTATCTCCAGTGAGTTAGCGTGTTCTCTCTTGAACACAGGCAATGTAGTGAAGTTGTACTTGTTTGGAAGCCTTTGAACCTCCTTGTGCTTAATTTAATAAGAAAAAAGTGTAAAGGAGCTGCTTGAACAGTCATAATATTTCACCAGTTGATAATATTGATATTTTGATCCAGAAGGTGTACACAAGTTTATGTAACTTATTTGAAATTGATCTTTTAAGTAATCTGCAAATACAAAGGTTGTTAGGTGAGGGGTTGGATGAGGCAAACTGGGGGGAGTGTGGGGGCTGCGGAGTGTATGGTTCAGGCTGCTGCACAACAGCGTGTAGGGAAGCAAACATAAATATGCCGGATGACCTTTATTTTTGTAAATTTATCCAACAAGAATTCATGTCTTGGCTGTTGTATTTCAACTTTTCGACCAAGGGGAAATAGATGTTGATGTATATGTAAATGCATCTTTCGTTCCACCAGAACAGAAGGTTCTTTGGCAGAACCTGGAACATAATAAACTGATAAGAGTCTTAGTGCAATGAGGCGTTGTCTCGGGCTAGAACTGATGACATTCCCTAACTAGTTGCTTCTTAGTGTAATAAAATGATAATATATAACCTGCTATAAAACCTACTACATAACCTGCTATATAATGCTATTAGTGTAATTTGTGTTCATATATTGAAACATTCATGCCCTTTATCCAACTGGGAAACAATAAAAATAATACAGCCATATACTTAAGAGGAATTCCAGCATCAACAAGTGCATACAAGCCATTTCCTATGTTTTTGTCAACCAAACAACTTCATATTCTATCAGTTCCTAGGAGATTCTTCTAAGACATGCATTTTTTTAATTTGTAATCAAACGAGCACTAACACAGTGAGCAATGGTGATTGTTACGACAATAAATTTGTAATGTTTGATTTTTGGATAGTATAATGCATGACTGAGAAGAAGTGGAAGAATATTTTTAATACAAGCAGTAACAGTTACCAGACAAATAGCAGAAAACACCTAAAGGACCTAGCTAAGCTTAGCACTCAGCAAAAAACAAACGGAACCAAACATAAAATAATGACAGTCCTCGACAAAAAAACACTCAATCCATAATTACCACTAAGTGTAGCTCATTCTCACTCGATAAGATCCATGAACATCAGAATTTTAAAGTTTGACCAGCGTGAAATTCATGGAAATGTAACCTGGATACAGTCTGACAGAATCATAGCAAACCCTCACCAAAAACAGACTTTTCGCATCAGTCAGTAACTTACAAGTCCTATATACTATCCAAAATCAAACATTACAAATTAATGATGCTTACCTACATAACTTTCATGGGAAACAATTACAAGCACGACAAATTCGTCTCTTTCTGAACCTCCTTTCTCTACTCACCGGCCTTATTCGAACCCTGAACAACCAAACAAGATGCCTTACTCCTCGTTAGAAACATGATAGGCGCTATCATGAGCAAAAACTTTCAGATAAAACGATAGTAGTTCAATCAGTATAGATGCACGGAACTATCTCCATTTGAAGCAGATGAAAGGAATTATAAAAAGCCATAAATTAAAACCCGAATGTTTGAGACATCCTTTAAACGATAACACAGTATAAGAAATATAAATGTTTCAAGTTGATTGGATTCTGAATAACCTGATTGAAGATTAATCCCCACTATTAACATATGGTTTCTGATAAAGTAGTAGCACTAAGTCACTTCTTCATTTTCTCTCAGATTTCCATCCATGACAAACTTCCAAATGGCCAGGTATACATAATACATTACGTCTTTTCAACATTGCACTAAATTCGGCATTTATAAATAAATAAATTAGTGTTTTTTTCCATCTTCTACACTACTATACTGCCTAAAAGTGCATCCAGCAAAATCTTGTAATTAATTGAGACTTTTAACCAACTGATATTTTCTGAGAAAAATCCACATGAACATAATATGAGGCAATGATCTCTAATTAATAAAACCTAAAATATAACAAAAACCTATTGTAATTCGCAAAAACAGATTAGTATTTACAAAATTCATAAAAAAAAAACAACAATTGGAGACAAATTACAGAAGGCACACATACCTGATGCAGAAGACGATGGCAAACAAGAATAATTTTATTGAAATTTCAGAGAATTCCGTTATACAACTCAAATTCTCGCAACTTTGCAATTTGTGAGCGAAATTCGAAGACTTGGAACGAAAAAAGAAAAGGAGCAATTGATGAGCGAATTGAGAAATTCGAAAAATTGGAACGAAAAAAAAAGAGAAAAAGGCATACCTGATGAAGAAGACGCTTATGGCGAGCAATTGATGAGCGAATCGAGAAGAAGATGATTATAGGGTTTCGTTAACTACCAGCGCAGTTTCTCTTAGTTAGGGCTAGGCGTGCAGTTTGTGAGCGAAAGTGGGGGGATTTTTTTATTTTTAATTATTATTTAATTTGCCCTAAAATTTTAAGCGCAGGGAGGAGTAGTATTCTTAAATTACTATATCTAATAAATTCACGTGCCCTACACGTGTAATGAAGACGCTTAAAAGCGTCGAGATACTGCGAAATCAATTTGACCCGCTCAGCACTTATGTTGAGGCGTCGAGTATTAAGCGTCCAAAAGGTAAGGGTTTTATATATAGTAGTGTATATATGAAACTCATATGTCAAGATAATTGGTATGTCAGCATTTTGATGCATGGAACTGGTTATACATTCTCTTAAACTACTGAAGAAATATTAAAGTATTAATAAGATTATATTCGAATTTAAAAGGTTCAAACTTTATTATATTGAAAGTGTTAGACCTCATATGGAATAATTGAAAATCTCATGGTGTTTCCAATATGAAAAACAATTGTTTAAAAATTTTCAACTTAAGATACAAAAAAACATTTTCACATTGTTTTTAAGAGCCTTTGGACCTTATGGCAATTGAAAGTATTGATCAATATATATACAACATAAACTATATAGGATTATAACATATGTCAAGCTTTGCCATACTAAGTGATTGTTTGATTGATATGAGAAAACATGGTAAATAGAATATCATAGGAATTGAAAATTTGGTGAGTTATTTGGTTGACAACAAAATAGCAAAATGAAGAAAGTAGAAATTCCTAGGAATTATGAGTTCTCACAAAATGGAGAAAGTTATTTACCTAGGTCTCGACAAGTAAGTACGTAGAAATTCACATAGGAATTTAATTTCCTCATTTTCAACCAAACAATTTAACCAATTTCCCATTAATTTGGTTAGGTAATTTATTTCTTTTGAATTGCAATTTCATGGAAATTTCGACTTCCCATGTAAACCAAACGACCACTAAAGCTATGTTCATTTCAGATAAGATAAGTTCAGATTATGCTTATATTTAAAAATTATTATAATAATAATTATTATTATAATGATTACTATGATGATTATTGCTATTACTAATGCTATTATTATTTATTATTATTAATGTTGTTACTATTACTTTATATGATTACTATTACTATATACTAGTACATTTGGCTAAAAAGGATTATTATTATTATTATCATTTTGTACTTATTAATTATTATTTTTCCTACATGGGATTTCAACTTATCTTGAAAAACAAAGTTTATAACTTTATATGTAACATGACAACGATATAAGAAGAATATTTAACAATTGTGTTCAAGATCATATGATTATATATATTTATAGGTTTATTTATAGTAAAAAAGGATAATTTATTGATATAACAAAGAACATATTGTTAGTAAATCCAAACATGTCAATAATATGAAATTAACATATATCTTTTATTTATAGAATGTGTTCTTTAAATATATTTTGTATCTCTTTCAATATATGTTCTTTTTTTATTATCATTATATGTTATTTTCATTACTACCTAAATTATTACTATAAATGGACCTTAGACATGAACAATAAGTTCTCTTTATCATGATCAATATTTTTTTTTACGTAAAATATATATTCTTTTACTTTTAATTGTATGTTCATATATTAATGTGTTCTTTTTAATAAAATAAACTAATAATAATAATAATAATAATAATAATAATAATAATAATAATAATAATAATTATTATTATTATTATTATTATTATTATTATTATTATTATTATTATTACCAAAAGGCACTACTACTCTTCTTCTTATTATCATTATTATTATTAATATTATTATTATTATCATTATTATTATTATTATTATTATTATTATTATTATTATTAAAAGTTGTGCATAGTAATAAAATGAAATGATAGTAATAGTAATACTAGTAATAAAATACAAAGTAATAGAGTAATATTATTAGTAATAATATGTTTTATAAAAGATAAGTTTAGAGCAGATAAGTTCAGATCAGATCATATCAGTCATCAAATTAGAAAAAATAAGTTCAGATCAGATCAGATAAGTTCATATCAGTAAAAATAAGGTGAACTAAACATAGCCTAAGTTTGTAAAAAACTTACATGGACCTGGCCCACACTAAATTAGTATGAACCTAATGATAATTCATGTGATTATAAAAAAAAAGGGGGGTCATTATATGAAAAAAAATAGATATAAAATATGAGTAGATATAGATTCTAAAGTTTGACTATGTGAAAAAAAAAGCTTATTATGTCATAGAATGAAAATTTCATCATGATAAATTAATGTATGAAAGAGTGATAATATTAAAAACAAAACGATCATGATGATAAATAACAACTATTTAGTGTAACTTAAGATTTTTAAAAGGTTACTATATACTTCCTCCGTTTCAAAATAGATGCTACATTGTTGACTTTTCCACTATTCATGAATGAGGTTTGACCATGCATTATTTACTATTAGGTAAAATCAAATGTTATAATGTAATATGTTGTTGGATTTGTCTTAATGTATATTTTCAGAAAATCAAAATTTTATACTTTACTCTAATACATAATTAAAGATATTAGTAGTCAAAGTAGTGCCTCGACAAGCGTGTTAGTCAACAATGTACCATCTATTTTGAAACGGAGGAAGTATAAAAAACGGGTCACCATGTTAATTAAATAAGTGATTTTGGTCGACAATAATATTAATTTGGATCACCAACCACGAGCGCCAAGACATGGGATCCCATGTGGGTTTGATAAAGCTTAATGCAGATGCATCTTTGGGTGTCGAAGTATAGGTTGGTTTATGTGTTGTTGTGTGTAACTCGACTAGGATAGTGTTATTTACAGCCACGAGATGTGAAAGCCTTTTGGGCTCCTGAGGTTGTTGAAGTGAAGGCTCTTGCTCTTGCGGTGAAGCTTGGTAAACGCTATGGTCTTGAAAATATTATCCTGGAATCGGATTGTCGAATTGTCATCAATCGGCTCTTAAAGTACAGTACGCATTCTTTATCTCGAATCTGGAACTTATTTTACATGATGTTGTTCAGTCTTTAGCTCTTTTAAATCTTTTTTGTGGTATCATGTTAAAAGAGATTGCAATTTTATTGCCCACCATTTAGTAACGCAAATTCCTTTTGGAGTTGAGCAAGTTTGGGAGAACCATTATCCGTTAGGAGTGACTCTGTATGTACTTACTGCCACTTTGTCTTTGAATTAATTTTAGCTTGACTTTTTCCCCTCAAAAAAAATATTAGTGTGGACCAAGTCAACACAAGATTAATTCTTTAAATTTAAGCTTTAAGTATTTTTCGCCTCCTTTCTTTTTATTAAAAAGAATAAAAAGGTGATAAGCAAGTATATTGAGAATTATTCCCTCTCTACATTATAAGCTCTCTCATTTATTTCTCCAATACACGTTTGCTAATATATATATTTTGTATCGTTAATATCTTTAATAATGTATTAGTAAAAATTATAGAAGTTTGATTTTCCTAATACACACAACGAGATGAATCAAAAAAAGACCCACATGACCATGTGTTTTCGTATACTTCATTCACTTAGAAACTAGAATTTTTTGCACACGATGCGTGCTTGAATTCTTTTCGAAACAGAAACTCGGTTTTCTTCGGCATAAGAGTCAAAATTTGAACATTAGACATATGAAGTATAATTACTTTTAGTTGCAAAATTTGATTGGTTTAGTTTCTGTGACTTAAGTCTCTCACCATTCTTTTTGTTTTTTTTTTTTACTTTTCAAAGTTAAATTCATAGAAATTTTATTGAATTTATATATAATTTCTAATATTATAATTTTTTACTTGATTTTTGAATTAAGTACAGTACTTCATAAATCATAAAGAAAGTGGACACTTTGATTTCAAGTCAGTTTAATTTTTTCATAGGTTGTAGTTTGTAAGTGAATTTTTAAGTTTTTGTAAAGTTTCCTCATTTTAGTGATTTGCATAACGTAAATTATGCACTTTTATGATTTTAGTTGACTTGTGAGTGATTGTTATAATTATATTTTTGGTATTTTTGTTTGAAGCCTTCTTTGATTTGTAAGTGAATCTGTAATTTAGAAAAGTAAGGGGGGGCAAAATAGGCATTTCAAAAGAGGACACCATTGCTCCCCCCCTTCCCTTATATAATAGAGATAGTTGCACCATTTGCATAGTATTCACTATTCAAATCTTATACTTTGATTGTCTTTGATGATTTATATTTTGAGAAAAACATAGTTATATGAGATCTTGTTAAATTTGTCTCAATGTATATTTTTTTAATATCAAATTTCTATAATTTTTGCTTATTAGTAATTAAAGATATTATTATTTTAAATTATGCATCGACAAGCGTGAAAATATGAAATGGTGCAACTATTTCTAAACAGAGAAAGTATATTGTGATTTCTTTTTTTAGGATTTTTTTCACCTTTCAATAGTGCCCAAATTAGATAATGGAAAATCTAACAACGGACAGAGGGAATGTTCATTTATAAAGCACGTTGTTTGAAAAATCGCAAGATAGGAATTAAAAATTTAACAAGGTAAGTTTTCCACATATCGAAGGAAACTATATATTCAACTAATTTATTTGAACTGTATGTACTATATCTAATTAGCTGTAATTTCACCTTAGATTCATATGTAATTGAACTCGAACAACCCTAAACTTGTTTTGTATGGTTTAAATAGTATACTCCTAAAGTCCTAATCTCTACTAGAGGTTGACCCCGAATAGAACTATCTATAAGCAGTTCGGAATCAATTTAATAAAATTTTGCTTAGAGCTCGTTTGTTTGTTAATGAGCCAATTTGAGCTTAAATTATGGCTTGAATGTTATACGAGCCAAACTCAAACTCAAACTCAAACTCAATAGCATCATTCGCTCCAAAAGCTCGTGTAGCTCATTAATATAAGAAATTAATAAAATGTCTTTTATGAGATTATTATATAACTGTTATACAAAGGTCGCCTAAATAAATGATCAATTGAATGACAAAGATAATGAAGATTTTCAACAGAACTTGTCCAAGCTAAGCACAAATATAAATTCGACCAACAATAATAATTAAATCTTATAATGCTTATAGTTAGCACGTATTTTAGCTAATTGAGATCGAAACTCTGCTAGAAACTCAAATTCTTTTTATCAACCCAAGCTTGAACAGGTTTCAAAGATCGAGGTGAGTTCAAGTTCGAGTTCAAACTCGGTAAACTTGATCGAACCGAAGCCAAGCCTTGTTAGTGTACAGCTCGGCTGGACTCGCCAACCCTAATTATCATCAACTGAGAAGAACATAACGGATGATGAATTTATGATTTCTAGTCTTAGCGAGTGCAACGATAGCAATCAACATAAAGGGAAAATGATTAGTTTGGGGAGTTCGTAAGCTTGTCTTAAGCTAATGATTAAACTAAGTACATATATATACTAAAGTTTTAACTACTAGGCTAAGTTGTATTTAGTGTTATTATCCTAAAGTATTGTATTAATAAATGAAATTTTTTCTTACCCGGGGCATAACCCGGGCCTAATAACTAGTTGAGGAGCAAAAATCGTTTATCTGCATGTGTTACTTTCACTAATTAATGCGAGCATCCCATGCATGAATTCATCAAAGCAATATTCCATGCATCGAAATTGTTAGAAGTTCAAAGCAAAATCAGTACTTAGTTTCCCTTTTTATTTGGCTTACTATATGAGATTTGCGACTCCAGCCTCCAACAACTTAAAAGGCATTAGCTGTGTGTAAATGACCTTATAGTTGTTATAATTATCTCATAATTTAATTATATACATTATCTTGTTATTGTCTTGATAATTAATGTGCTAACGAATTTCCGGTACAAATGATATGACATATGATCAATCGATCACGATCATATTCTATTAAGTTGCATTGTTTTTCAGATAAACCGTATATAGTAATATATCTTATTAGTTGTCTAGATAATATTAGTCTAACTGTCTAATTACCCGATAATATTGATTAGTTGCTTTCCGATGCCAACCTTTTGGACGCAATTTCCAGGAAATCAATGCAATCGTGTTAAGAAGCTCCAAAGTCTCTAACAGCAAATCATGAATGATATACTCTTTAATTACTTTCAACCATAAAAAATAGTCCCCCTATTATATTGATTGATTATTAAACATAACCTTCGATTAACAAGTCTATCGATTATCAACTTGGCTTATTGCTTGCTTGTGGGGGATCCATGTCTTCAAATCGATAGATACTTACATTTATGCCCAATTTGTTATATTGAAGACTACAGTGCGGGATTGTTGAATATAATTTTCAGTAGAGGAGATTAAACAAAATCCCAAATGGAAAGAACAAATGCCTCGTAAATTTTCTTAAAAATATTACATCTGTTTTATATTGCTCCTTTACTTTTACAAAGTTACTAATGAACACAAATGTGAATAGTTGGTGATGGAGAATGAAAGGAAGGAACTAGCTAGAGAAAAATCAATGAAAATCTTAATTTGATTTTTTTTATCAAGATAAGAAAACTAGGAGGTGTCTACACAAAAGACACCGCCTAAAGCATCTATGAGTATGGTTAAAAGTTTCAAGTACAAAAAAAATAGAAGAGAAAAGAGCACGAAGAAACTCAAGTAGATGCTCCGTCACAGCAACACACCATCTCCCAGGCCCAATTAAAGAAATTCTTGAAACCCATCATGGGAGACAAGACAAGCACCAGTGAAAACGAATAAGCTCCCAAATGTTTCCAGAAGATCTACAATTAATTGAAGTCACAACAACCTAAGGCCTAACACTAATAAATAGCTTCCACTTTCCAACAGAGAAGAGGAGTCTGACCCTCGCGCCGGGATGAAGCGAAGAGAACAACTAGTCCCCGACACGAGCCCAACTGAAGCAAACGAAGAAGAAACATCTGAATCCAACAACACCCTACCAATTAGGAAAACAAACCGCGGCCTGAAACCATCGTCGACTGAACCAAAGCGATCATAAGGATGGACTAAATGACAAGCCAAGCCTTAAAATGGCTAGATTTAGAAGAAGGAGAAGAGGGAGGCGGCTAGGGTTTTAATTTCAACAGAAATTGAATTGGGGTTAGGGTTTCTAGAGAGAGGGTTGTTCCCAAAATCTTAGTTTGATGAGACGGAAAAAGTATTATAAAATAAAAAATTTATGGAACTAATTTATTAATGATAAAAAAATCGTATTATTTTTTTCAAGTAATAATTTTTTGGCTAACATGTGAGTTATGAACATTACTGAAGCCTATAAACGAAGTTAATGTACAAGTGTGAAGAATAATTGTGCTAACTTGATTAAGTTAACCTTGACATTCAATTTTAATAGAGTTTACAATACATACCTAAGACTAGTAGAAGTCTTTTCTCTCTTTTTACATATAATATTACTCTAATACACCCCCTCAAACTTTACAAGGTAAAACAACGGATAGATTGAGACGATATTTAGTAAACAAGTCAGTAGATAGGCCTTTAGTAAAAATATCAGCGACCTGAGACTGAGTAGGAACATGACGAACCATAAGACCTCCTTTAGCAACCATTTCACGAACAAAATGGTAATCAACATCAATGTGTTTACTTCAATAATAATGGAACGGATTAGCAGTGAGATAAGTAGCAGAAACATCATCACAATACAAAATCACAGGTTGTCGAATAACTTAGTCAAGATCAGCAAGAAGTTGCTGGAGCCAAATAGTTTATGCAGCGGTATTTGCAACTCTATATTCAGCTTCAGTGGAGGATTTTGAAACAGTAGGTAGCTTTTTTGAACGCCAGGAAATCAAATTCTTCCCAAGGAAGACAGCATAACCAGTAGTAGAACAACGAGTATCGAGACAACCTGCCCAATCTGCATCAGAGTAGGCAATAACAATAGTAGGAGAGCTGCTGCTATGTAAGAACAGACCAAAAGTCAAAGTGCCCAACAAATATCTGAAAATTCTTTTCGCAACATGAAGGTGAGTAGTACGAGGAGCATGCATAAACTAAGACACCATATTAACAGCATAAGCAACGTCTGAACGAATCATAGTTAAGTATTGTAAGGCACCAACCATACTACGATAATATGTAGGATCAGTAAAAAGTTCTTCGTCTAGAAGAGAGAAAGTAACTCTAGAAACAACAGGTGTGCAAACTGGTTTAACAGTATGAAGATGAAACTTACGAAGTAAATCAGAAACATACTTATTTTGAGATAAAAATAAACCAGATGGAGTATGCACAACCTGAACACCTAAGAAATAATGAAGATCTCCTAAATCCTTCATAGCAAACTGAGAAGAAAGAACAAAGATGAATTTTTGAAAAAGTTCAAAATTACTACCAGTAAGAATAATGTCATCAACATATAAGAGGAGAATAATGAGATGATCATGAAATTTGAGAGTGAACATGAAAATGTCACAATTGTTGCACTTGAAACCAATAAATAAGAGAAAATTGCTGAAACGAGAGAACCAAGCTCGAGGAGCTTGTTTCAAACTAGAAATGAACTTACAAAGACAACAAATATGAGTTAGTTTAGATATAGATGAACAAAACCCGGAGGTTGACGCATGTAACCTCTTCATAAAGAAAATCATTTTTTACATCTAATTGACGAATAGGTCATTTAAGAGAAACAACAATAGTAAGAACTAAGCAAACAATAGTAGGCTTAACAATAGGACTAAAGGTTTCAAAGTAATCAATACCTGTCTGCTGGTGATTTCAAAAACGACAACTCTGGCTTTGGACCACTCCACAGAACCATCAGAATTCTATTTAATCCGATAAACCTACTTACAACCAAGTAAATTCTTATCATAGTTGGGAGGTACCAACTCCCATGTATCATTTTTAATCAAATCCATATATTCATTAAGCATAAGCTTAACACTAGCGCATGATCTATGATTTGCGTCGGATGCGAGGCGCCCATTTGCGTCGGAGTTCTTTCTCCTTTTTCACTTTCTCCTTTCCTGCCATTCTACTCCTTTTTCCTTTTTTTTCCTCATAAGCTAAGTAAATAGTAAGATAAACATAGTGTCTTTAAGGTTAACCATGAAAAACCCACATTAAGAGCTTTAACATGACTATCTATTACATTAACAAAGAATAGCTTTCTTTTTATATTGGAAAAATTGATTCTAATAATCCAACCTTTTGGTCATTCGCTGAAAATAATCCAACCTTTGGATTATTATTTAATAATCCAAGCTTTTACTTTTTTTAATTTTTAGTGCACTTAAGTGACTGGAAACCGGAGAAAAAGTCAACATTTGCAATGTTGACCTTTGGGTTTTAATTTCCCTCCCAAAAAGTTCAACCACCATAGTCAGACTCTCAAACTCCTTTCTCTCTCTGAAACTCCTCTCTCTCTTCTATCTCTGTCAGAGAACAATCGGCGGGAATTCTTCCATTTTTTCACCTTCAACTGAAGCGAATGACATAGCGACATTGGTGAAGTGGAACCTGGGCTAACAGAAGAAAGGGAGTTCACTTTCGAACTCGAAAATCTAAAACTAAGGTAATTCTTGCAACCCCATTTATAATGTTCTTCAATTTTGTAAAAATCTGTAATTTAAGGGTAAACCCTAGTTTTCTGAATATGCGAATTGTGGTGGATTATTGTATTGATGTAAATTACTGTGTTGATGACTGAAATTGTGTAGAATTATATGTTGGAGGTCCATTTGTGGGTTTTCAAATTTAGGGCTAATACCCAGTTAAAGTTGGATTTTTTCCCTTGTTTTGAAATTGTTGGTTTTTATTTTGTGATGTTTTTGTTGTTTTTTATTTTTTCCTGACTTTGGTAGGTTAGAATGGCTACTGGTATTACCTTGATGTTCTGGCATGGTGGAGTTTTTAAGAATGAAGCTAATGGAGACTTAGTGTATGAGGGAGGGAAAGGTAGGACTTTTGGTACAGACCCTGATTTAATTTGTTGGTGGGACTTACTTGACCTAGCTAAGAAGTGTGGGAATTATGAGAAAGTGGGAGCACTGTATTATTTGGTCCCAGGTAGAAGGTTGGTCAATGGTCTTGTGAGGATTGTGGAAGATAAAGATGCTGTGGAGTTGGGTAAAGTGGCAATGAAGAATAGGTGTGTAGAAATATATGTCTTACATGGAGATAAGTTGCCTAATTTACAGGAGAATCCAACAGAACCTGTACTTGCTTTGGGGTATAGGGAAAAGCTGAAACCAAGGAGGGGCCCCCAAAACACTGGTCCCACAAAAAAAGATGTTGCCACATCATCCACACACTCAAACCCTAATTCAGTCAATAAAAGCAAATCCAATCCTTTGTTGGACAACAGTACCTCACAACAGCTCAATAACTCCCCTCTTAAAACCACCCCAGCAACCAAAACAGTAGCTCCTACAGCTAAACCTCCTCCTAAAGAGAAAAATCCTGCTGTATCTAAAAGCCTTTCAAAGACAAACACTCCTAAAGCTAAAATTCCTGCTGTATCTAAAACCCTTTCAAAGACAATTCTGCCTAAAACTAATCCAGTTCCACAGATAGACAAATCTAAAAGTACATCTGAACCACAAATAACCCATCCTCACAGCACAGAAGCTTATTTCCTAGATGCATATGAATGGGTAGATCCTAATGATGGAAGTGATTTCAGTGATGCAAGTGATTCTGATGATCCTAATTTTGAGCTAAAGCAAGGGAAGCTCAAATCTAGATCAGTTGGTGGGGAGAATAGTAGTATTGATGATGATGATGAGTTCACTGGTATGATGATGATGAGTTCACTGATTTAGAAGAGGAGGATGTACCATTGGAACTTGAGCTAGAGGATGAAATTCTTGAGCTTCAGTCTGGAAACTTTGAATCAGATAATAGTGATGATGAATATTGGACAGCTAGGGATAGAGTGAAGGCTGCAAATCTTAAATTTGTTGAATTAGCTCAACAGTTGCAAAGAGAGGCAGGTGAAGGAAAGCTTGTTGGTAGTGGTAATGCTAGGGAACCTGCTAGGGAACCTGCTAGGGAAGAGGGAGATAATATTGATGGATACAATAGCATTTATGAGGACAGTGATGAAGACATTCACACCCCACCTGAGAGTGGAGATGAAGATTTAGGTGGGAGAAGAAGAAGGTCAGGTATACTAGTGAGTGAGAACACTGACTTTAGTGTGTTTAAATGGAAAGTTGGACAAAGATTTGCCAACAGGGACTCATTCAAACAAGCAGTTGCTAAATATGGGATTTTACAGGGAAGAAATGTCAGCATTGTAATCAGTGACAAGTCTAGACAACAGAGATTAGGTGTTAAGTGTACTGAAGGGTGTTCCTTTTATTTGTATGCTTCATGGGACTCTAGGAGAGCTACCCTAGTGGTGAAAAGAGCTGATACTGACCATAGTTGTCATAGAAATATGAAGAAAAATAGGCAACTTAAGTCAACTTGGGTGGCAAGACAATTTCTTGAGGTCTTCAAAGCTAGACCTCACTGGCCTGCCAAAGAAATCATAGAAACTGTTAGAAGGGCATTCAAGGTTGTTGTGAAAAAAGACTTTGCCTACAAAACTAAGTATGCAGCTCATAAGCTTCTCCATGGGTCAATGCATGAACATTATCAGAAAGTTGGTGGGTATTTGGAGGCTTTGAAGGCTAGTAGTCTGGTACTACACTGGACTTAGTCACAGACCCAGCCCATAAAAAGTTCCCTCCTATATTTCAGAGGTTGTTTACTTGCTTTGAAGGCTTGCAGAAGGGTTGGAGAGTAGGGTGTAGGAGGGTGATATGTGTGGATGGATGTTTTTTGAAGACCTTCTTAGGGGGGCAGTTGCTATGTGCAGTTGGTAGGGACGGGAATGATCAAATGTATCCTATTGCATGGGCAATAGTGGAGAGTGAGAACAATCTGTCCTGGGAATGGTTTTTGTTGCACTTACAGAAATGCTTGGAGCTTGGGGATGGCAATGGGGTTGCAATTATAAGTGATGAGCATCAGGTAACATTTTTCACTCTCACTATCTTCATTATTACACTAACTGCTCTTATTTTATACTACACTAACTGCAATATTATAATAAACCTAGGCTATATTGGCTGCTGTTGCATTGGTTCTACCTAAGGCTGAGCACAGACACTGTGCAAGGCATATCTTTGCTTTGTGGCATAAAGTGTACAAAGGAGATGAGCTTAAGCTTCTTTTTTGGAAGATTGCAAAAGCCTATAACATGGCTGATTTCACTGATGCATTTGCTGAATTAGAGAAGCTAAATCCTGCTGCTGCCACAGCCTTTAAAGGGTATAATCCTAAGGTCTTCTGTAGAGCATACTTAGATCCTTCCATTAGAACTGATGCAATAACTAGCAATATGGCTGAAACATTCAATGGCTATATAATAAATGCTAGAACTAAGCACCTTATTTACATGTTGGAAGATATAAGGGCTGCTCTTATGCAAAGATTAGTTTCAAAAAGGCAGGAAATGCAAAAAACTACATCTAAACTTTGCCCTAGGATACAATTGAAACTAGAAGGAGAGAAGACTAAGGCTGCAAATTGTGATGTCATTCCCTCAACTGAGACACTATTTAATGTCAATTATTACCAGGATCAGTTGGTAGTTGATTTAGAGGCAATGACTTGTACATGTAGAAAGTGGGAAATGTTAGGCATTCCTTGCTGCCATGCTATTGCCTGTATCTACTTCCTTCATAGAGAAGCTGAGGACTATGTGGATCAGTGGTATACAAGAGATGTATACCTTCAAGCTTATGCAGGTGCCATTACTTTCTTCTTTTTCAATCTTCAAGTTTTTTTTCTTAATTGTATATTTACCATGTACAGATGTACTAATACACTTCCTAATTGTACTTGGCAGGGTCAATTCCACCATGTGAGGGGGAAAGGCATTGGCCTAGACCTGAATTTCACTTGGACCCTCCTCCCATCAAAATTGGTCCTGGAAGACCAAGGAAGAACAGGATAAAGGACCCCTTTGAGTTGCCTAAAAAGGCTGGAACTTTGTCCAGGACTGGAATGGAGATGACATGCTCACTGTGTAAAGTCAAAGGGCACAACAAAAGGAGATGTCCCAACAGGGACAGTGCTGCTAGTGTTGTCAGTGAGCCACCTCCTAAGAGACCAAGGGGTAGACCAAGGAATGATGGACAACCCCCTCACTCTAAGTCCACTCAAACCACTCAAACCACTCAAACTTTGACAGCAGCACCCTCTCACTCTGAACAAAGCACTCAAGCTACTGTCCCTGTACATCATCATGCTACAGCCCAACCAACTCAACTTGGGAGAGGGGGAAGGATGATAAGGGGTGGCAGAGGTTCTAGGGGTGGGGGAACAAAGAAGGGTGGTAGAGGAAGGGGTACAAAGCAGGTTTGGCCTTGGTTTTTTTTACTACTCAACCTACTGTCCCTGTACATCATCATGCTCACATAATCACTTTTGTTATTTTTTCTCCCTTTTTTCAGGTGCCAGTTGGGGTAGGGAATTACATTCCATGTGATAGGGCTGCTGCCACACAATCAAGCCAAGTCTAATGCTTAGTGGATGCTTAATGGATCTTAGCTTACTTGATGTTTCATTGAACTTCTAGATCTTAGGAAGAACTTGTATTAGTTGTAATGTACTTTGTTGGTTTTTGGATCTTCAAATTAGCTTACACAATGAACTTGTATTAGTTGTAATATACTTTGCTTTCATGCTAATATAATGTTTCAAACTCATATCATAATCAGACCATAATTCAAGTAAGCTAACTTCCTTCATTGCTTTCATAATCAAACCACAGTGCATTACTTACAACCTAATTTAAAGTGCTTTCATTGTCTAATTATTATAGACTACAACAATTGCAAATACAAGCCAAGATAAAACCAACATAAATGTCAGATTTTTCTCCTTCCTTGAACTCTTCATCAACTCCATACGCATTTCACAAAGATCACTTTTCATCTCCCTTTGCAACTTCAGTTTCTTGATTTTCTGTTCCAACAACTTCTTCTCATGCTCAAGTTCACTTATGGTGTTCTCCTTCTGAAGTAATTGATAACGCATGTCATCATCTTCATTGTTGTCAATTATCCACTTCATAAAATCGCACTTAGTGTCCTGCAATCACAATCACATATGGTCAAATTTTGGGCGAAAAATTGAAATTGGGGGAAAAATTGAAATTGGGGAAAAAATTGAAATTGGGGGAAAATTCAGAAATTGGGGGAAAATTTAGAAATTGGGGGAAATGAACATTAACTTACAGGCCATAAAGGGCAACCATAAAACTTCATTCCAATGTTAGTTCCATTCTTAACAGTACGCACTACAGCATCTCTTCCACATCTACACTTCACTCTTGCACCCCTGGAATGTGAGGAACACCCAGAACCAGCTGTTGGCCTACGCATATTCCTCCCTTCAATTTCGCAATATGGTCGATTAAGAAGGAGAAAAAAAGAAAAATCAGAGGAGAAGCTTTTACAAGGGGTGGGGAAATGGAGAAATTAGAGGAAGAAGAAGATTCAGGGGAGAGAGAGAGTTAAATAAGGTTGGATTCATGAAAGTAACGGTAATATGCCACGTGGGTTGGTTACCTGCTTCTCTAGGTAATTTACCTGTTAGGTGCACTAAAAATTAAAAAAAGTAAAAGCTTGGATTATTAAATAATAATCCAAAGGTTGGATTATTTTCAGCGAATGACCAAAAGGTTGGATTATTAGAATCAATTTTTCCTTTTATATTCATGTTTATGTATTGCCTTCTTTCAATTCAGCTGTATCTATTGTTGTTCTTCAATTTCGGGGAATTTGTTTGTATAAAATAATAAAATTTCAAACAAATTGAGAGAAGAAACATAGAAGAACATAGACGAATGTAAGGGACTTCAAGGGTAGAATATAAGTGTAAAGCTAATGCTCATTAAAAAGTAAGGATGCTTTTAAAGAATTTATTTATAAACATAGAACTTTGCCGTTAGATTTGGGAGCTTAGGTAACTAATATTTGTTGCTTGATCTTTAAAACATTTATATCCGTTTGGAAACCTGTTTTAAGCTTTGTTATGAGACCTCTATGAGTGTCATACAAAATTAACAACTTTATCATAATAACACTTTCTAAAGGCCACAAGAAACATCCTATTATATTAAGGAACATAATTAAGCATGGAAATTGATGTCTTAGAGGATCAAGCAGAAACATCTCATCTTGATGAAACACTTTAAATTAGTTCTAAACATCCTATTATTTTAAGGAACATTAGTTTTACACTGTTCAAGAAAAACAACATAAAGCAGTATCTAAACACAATAGCTGAAACAAAACAACCAAGTAAATTAATTAAAATCATGAAACATTTGAGAATCCAGCCATGAAAAAAAATAGTGATCTGTGAGAGTATGACCCGCAAGAAAAAGCCGCAATAAGAACCATCTTCAATGCTGAAATAACAGAGCAATCATAAACCCGAGATCTTGCCTGAGATGCAGACTAAAGCTGAAATGGAGCACCAATAACTATCTCCCTAGCATTAGAACAGAGAAGCTAAGCATCAACCCAACGCACAAGACAATGGAACAGTAAAGACGACACTGGAATTGAACCGATTCCCTAAACTTGAAGCTCGTGTTATCAAAAACCTAGGCGTACTCCCCCATATCATGATCCAAATCATGTAAGCAATAGGAAAATCTGCAAAGAACTAATGAATGAATCAACTGAACAACTATGTAGCGGAGAGAATGCATCAAAATTTGAGCCAAATGTTTAAGCTTCACAAAAGAATCTCTAACAAAAACTGAAAGAAATCATCAAGACAACTTCAGATCTGAAATGGCTGAAAGAGAAAACTAAAAGTAAGCAAACAAAATTAGAGTCACCTTGCAATTCTTTTCTCAAAATTAAGCGACGCAAAAAAGAAAGAAAATTGATAAATCGGAGAAAATAGAAAGACAAATGCAGATGAAAAAGCAATAAGTCAAGTGTTAGGCTGAACCAAACCATTACATAGTTGATACATTATTATACCCTAAAAAATAACCACGACAATTAAGAGAAGATAAAACAGAAATGACCTAGACATTAGTGGGCTGAAAAAAGATGAAGAAATAGCAATTAACAGTGAAGGAAAGATTGGGTTGCAGAAGTGAAGCAGAGATCTAATGGAACCACACTTCAATATCTGATGGAAGCACATACCATGTAAAGCAAAGAAACAAATCTTGGCCGTGAAGGAAAGATTCCAATTCCATGGCTAACTGATTTTAGGCCATGTAACTAAAAGTAGAAATGTGAGAAAGAGGGCATCACTATTTGTGGTTGATTTCCATTAAACAAGCATGACATATAATGAAAATGTAAAGAATTTAAACCTTCTTGTGCTGTCAAATTTCATCTGATAGAACTAACGATTAGGAGAAATAGCAGAAAAGGCTAAGAATCAGAAGAGCAAAAAATGAAGCAGAATAAGTGATTATTATACCCAAAAAAAACAACCACGAAAAATAAGAGAAATCAAAACCTTGCTTATTTACTATCAACACGCATCAATTGAATAAGGAAAATTTGGCGAGCATTATAGTTTTAATGCAACCTGCAATATAGGAGGGGTGGAGTTTGTTTAGATATGATAAGACTATGTTTCAAACAGTTTAATTCTAGCACATGAAGCTTGCTCACTGATAGCAGAGTCCTGTTTCCACAAATTTGGGTGCCACAAATTCACCTATTCTAGTGTATGTGTCGTTGATCACATACCATGAATATATATATTTGGCAAGGTACCAGAACATACATGGGATAAATTAGTAGATGGGTTGAAACAATAATGGTGAGCATTTACTAAGAGTTGGTGCTTCAGTTTGTTGTTTCTCTGTTTATCTTGCTTGTTTTTGGGAGATTTATCAACAGGTATTCTCTAGATGTTGGCTAAACTTATTTCCACACCATTGTTTATGATACTCTATAAATAAATAAATTTATTAAAAAGTTTCAATATCTTTTCCAGATGATCACTTCACAAACCCTAACAGCAAGCCAAAATCACCAAACTTGACAATACATTGTAAATTAATATGAATTAGCAAATATAATGCAAAATCAACAAACATATTGTTATTTGTTAAATTCAACAAACATATAGTTAAATTTAACAAACATACATCGTAAAATTAGTAACATAATTAACGATTTCATACAAAAACAGACCTTGACAAGGATCAAGAAACTGAGAATTCTTGACATTCGAAGCCGAAGATAACGGCAACTACTGCTGCTGCTGCAACTGAGGTTGCGGCTGAGATTGATGCTGATGTTCGAAATGAAAAACAAAAGAATCATTGTGATCGAGCGAAAACGAAACCCTAGCTACTTGCTATTAACGTTGAAACTACTTCAAATTCTGCTGATGTTGCTGCAAATTCTGCTGCTGTTGCGAATTATGGTGATGTGATTCCAAATTTTGTTGCTCATATTACAAATGATCGTTCTGCAACAGCAACATTTAATCTTTCAGCACGAATTTCGAGATTCTCTTTCTCTAATCAAGAGAATTGAACTCTTGAAAGCCTTTGCCTACTTTGCTTCTTTCTTTCTCTAAAAACCTTCTTTTCTGAAAGAGAATTGTATGTCTTAGATGTCAATCAATAAGAGATCGGATCATCACAAAGCACAAAACATACCCCATTAAACATACGATTGATTCGTACTTCATAAATTAAACTTCTTTTCAAGCATTTCTAAGATCTTTTCTGAGTTAAAATTTTACCTCACAATTGAAAAGGTGGTTTTTCTGGGAAAACTTTTCAAGCATTGATGAAGCCTTCCATTCTGAGTGCTCAACCATAGCCAAAACCCTAATTTTCCGAGCATTGAAGATTAGATTTGTGAGCGATCTTTTCAAGCATTGATGAAGCCTTCAATTCTGCGTGCTCAACCATAGCCAAAACCCTAACTTTTTCGAGCTTAGAAGATTAGATTAGATGATGAGAGAGAGACACCGAGAGGAGAGAGTCGCAGTGAAGAGGAGGGAGAAAAAAAGAATTGTGTGAGAGAGAGACAGAGAGGAGAGAGAGTTGCAGTGAAGAGGGAGAAGAAAAGAATTGTGTGTGTGTGAGAGAGAGACAGAGAGGAGAGAGAGTCGCAGTGAAGAGGAGGGAGACGAAATGCGGTTGAGATGAGGTGAGAAATGGAGGGTTGAGATTGTCCAAGTAAAATGAACAGTGAATTTCATGCTTTTGTCACCCATAACACGACTGAAAGGAATAGTGTAGGGAACTCCAACTTTTAAAAGCTCTAAGATAAGGTAGTTTTGTAAAATAAATGTGATATAAGCTTAGTTACATGTACTATTCAATTTATCTCAAGTCGTGTGTCATATATATACTTGACACGTGGACGTGGACACGAACACTTGGACACTTTATTTTGCACCAAAATCATTGAAATTTCCATAGATTAGTCGAGCCAAATACGTGGACACGTATCCGTGTCAGACATGGGTATACTAGTCTAGGTAACATAGGAAATAAAGTAATTTTTTTTAAAAAAAAAAGTTTCTTTAAAAATAATTCTTGACAATTTTTCTTAAACTTATACAGGAAAATGAAAATTATTAATGTACAATTATTTCTAACTAAAAAAGAAACATCAAACTTATGAAATTGGGGGTAGAAGCTCAACTTTTACCAGTTGAGTGAAGCTATTGAATATGATCATGATTGATGCGAATAAAAATATCAAGCGTGCATAAGTTGATCCACTCTTTACGTCAGTTTACGATCATAAGCGCATGAAAGGAAGATTTTGCCTAAAGATCATAAAACAACCTTTTAAACTTTAAAGCACAATATTAATCAATTAATACTTCTCACATAGAGTATTAACATAACATAAAATAGAACGAAGTAGTAGTAAGTATTAGAAATTAATATCACGAATCATAATTAATGCTAGCTCATTCTCCAAAAACTATGATTAGCTTGTAAACTGTGTAACGTGTCATCCCTGACCCTGATTATCATGTGATGTGTAAATTAGTGAAATTAATTGTCTGAAGCAGAGTGCACTGCAATTCAGTTGGGATGGCGCAATCATGCACATGTATCATTAACCACCAAACAGTCATAATTAATTTGATGACTGATGTTACTGCAATTAACGGTCAGGATGCATCAACTCGTGAGGGTGTACAGAGGAAAGCGTGTGACTAAATTTGCTTTTTCAGTGACATGTAGTGACTATTTACGAACCCTTTTTTTCCTTTTGTGTATGGGGGACAAGTATTAATGACGACTTTTATCAAGCAAAGTGTACATATGCATGCATGGAAAATTTGGTAACAGAATTTGTTGTAAAGTGATACTAATCATTTTGTAGTGACATCTTTCAAAAATAAGAATAATTCCAAAAGTCTTGAAGTTAATTAGGGCCTATGGGAGATGTTAAATAATGGGTCGAGAGAATAGGAGAGAAGTGAAAGAGGAGACATGGTGTGTGAAATATGGGTGAGTAAAAATTTGGAAAATTTTGTCTAAACTAGAACAGTGCCTAATATAATTCTCATTATTGACAAAAATAATTATGTGAAATCTTATTGGTTTTGTACCATAAGGTGAAATGCTAGTATGCCTAGTAATCATATTTTGTCATTTGGTTACCAGTTTGAAGCTAGGCTTATTGATCGAATGACAATGGTGAATTTAACGTGTATACTTTAAATATCAAATACTCATAATTATAATAGTCGAAGTAGCTAATAATACTATTTTTTTAAAACGAGAAAATTTATATTGATTAAAAAACAGAAGTACACACTAAAGATAGTACACCAATACTAAAATAAAGAAACTAAACTGAGCATTACTAGCTCTCACATAACAAGAAGTACAATAATGTAAATAACTTAAACTAGCTAATAGAAAACTGCTCGATTTGGAGGACTATGATGTTGGACAACTGTGATAAAGCTCTTTTGATGGTGGTTGACAAGCGCCAAAAATATGATGTAAGTAGTAGGAGGAGTGGACTGATTCCACAACCGGGGTAACAAAGAACAAGCGAGATGTGGATCTCGCCACATGACCAATCCTTATGAACTTCTATCACATGTGATTCTTGGATCTGCAGTCCTCGAAGAGTCACATTCCGTTATGACTCAATATCCTTTTAAATGGGCATTTCAGGCTTCGCCTTCGAGGAGAAGCTCAATTAAGTTGACGCGCTATAAACCCAATTGACAAATTGGGGAGCCGTCTTCAAATATCTTTTTGTTCAAGACAATGATTGAGAAGATCATTACCAAGCGAACCTGAAATCTGACCATTGTTAGATCTCGAACAACCATCCGATTTTCAGAATCGGAGAAAACAAACAATGGCCATGAAACTTGAAAACCATAAAGCAACAACAAAAACCTTGACTAAACACACAAACCATACCCAAAACTTTCAAGACAAGTTACTACCTCCAACAAATAACAAAATTATCAAGCAGATTGAGTAAACAAACAATAAACACATACTAGCACAACCCGGGACCAAGCCGATGAACACGGACATAGAAAGGAGACGCACTAAGACACTTAACAGGGGAACAAGGAAGGGGAACACGTACCAACTCTTGCTGCCTTAGCAAGCCAAACGAACGCCACTAACTAAAACAACCAGGGGGAAGGGATACCCAAAAACCAAAATTGACTAACTAGAAGGGACCCGCGGACTGAACACGCACCAGGGAAAGGGCATCCCAACTAGCGAAAATAGAGGAGGGGAAGGGCAGCCCAATACACAAAACTGAGGAGCAAGGGGGAGGGTAGGCCTAACACTGACGCATAAACCAGGGGAGGGGAAGGGGAGGCCCAACCAGCAAAAATAGGGGAAGAGGAGGGGAAGCCCGACGAAGTAACAAGGAAGGGGGAAGGGAATCCCGACAGACTCGACGGGGGAAGGGGAAACGAAGGAGAAGGACCCGAAGGAGGGAGACACGGGGGAAGGGAGGAAGACACGGGGGAAGGGAGGGAGACGACGTAATAACAGGGACGAGGAACTAAGAAGGACAGTCGAACGAAACAGGAGCTTGCAAACTAGTCGGCAATCGATGAGCGGCGCGACGCTCGAATCGGCCACCGGCGAGCCTAAGCTGGATGGCTGAAGTTAAGTGTTATTTTAGGGTTAAGGTATGGGAGTTTTAGAGAGATAAATGAAAGTTGACATCTAAACTTTGTCAAAGTAGTAATAGGAGACTTGTAAAATTGCTCTAATTATGAAACAAATGAAGTCTTTATATTTGGTAACTCATTTCAACTATCTTAAATGACAAAGAGTTAAAATATATAAAATGCTACAACTTATACATTAAATATAATTTAAGTAGCTTAAATTGAGATATAATTTAGTTTTACTAGTTATATTACTCAAAAATGATAATATTAAAATTTAGTATTAATCTGCTATCTCTAACCATAATGCCTCACGATATTATATAAATAAACTCAAGTAATTATATTGGATTTTTTACCAAATCCCCCCAAAAAAGTTTCCGTTTCGCCAAACACCCTCCAACTTTTTCAACTTCACCATGTACCCCTCACTTTCATTAAGATTCGACATATGTTAGTGACTAACAATTGTTAGTTTTTTATGTCACTAATTTCCATTTTCATTACTAAATCCTAAATAATTCCTACACTAGGGGGAAAAAAGGAAGGGTTGTGCTGGAAGGGCTGCGGTTTTAAAGAAAACCGCAGCCCTTTTAGTGAAGGGTTGCGGTTAACAAGAAAACGCAACCCTTCTTACTGCAAGAAGGGCTGCGACTTTTTCGATAAGCGCAACCTTTCACTTTCATTTTTTTTTATTCTAATTAATTGCGCGCACACAATACAATACCCCTATTTCAATTTCCCTCCCTTAGACAAATTTTACGAGCGAAGTTCCTTGCGCTAACCCTACCTCCGCCACCACATTGACCCACCACCACGCAGCTGCACCACCTTACGCTCCTTCTTCTCTTCTCTCCTCCACTACTGCATTGTTTGTGGAGCATCCCTTCTCTCACTCTCTTTCGGTAAAGCCCCTCTCACTCTCTCTCCTCTTTTACATTTCTCTAATTTTTGTTTAATTTCATTGGAATTTGAAATCAACTTCTATTTTTTATTGTAAAATGTGCTTGTATTAGCTGAAACAGTGATTGTAGGGGGTGGGGGAGGGCTGAGGGAGGGTGGGTTGGGGTGGGGGTGCTGGTCAGGTGGGGGGGGAGGGCTGGCAGGGGGTGGCGAGGGCTGTGGATGCTGGGCAGGGGGTCGGGGAGGGCTGACAATGGGTGGGGGAGGGCTGGCAAGGGGTAGGGGGTGGGCTGGTGTGGGAGTGTAGGGATGGGGTGGGTTGGGGTGGGGGCAGGGCAGGGGGAAGTGCAGGGGGTGGGTTGGGGTGGGCAGGGCTTGGGGTGGGCTGGGGGTGGGAAGGGAGTTCAGGGGGCAGCAGGGTAGGGGTGGGCTATGTTGAATTTGAAAGGTTGAAGAGCATTTGGTGAAAAAAGAAATTACTCAGGATATTTAGTGAAATATCTGATAAAACTTCATCCGTTTTTTAATACTTACGTTATTATATGCACAAGGAAAGAGGAGAAAATAGAAATAAAAAGAGATAAAAAAGAATCCCATCTGCATTGAGTGGGATCAAACACATGTATATTTTTTAGAGCTATTCCCATGGTTTAATCGACCCTACATCGCTTTCGTCAAAAAAAAAAAAAATAGCTCTAGTTTAACTCATTGATCAAAAAAATTCTCTCTATATATTTTTGTAAAGGAAAATAATTTTAAAATTTTTAAGTGTAAATTAGTGACTAAGTGTAATAATGTTGACGGGATTGTTCTCAGGTCTTCCATAAAACCCTCACAATTTTTTTCCAACTTAAATATTAATTATCATGACTATACCAATATGCTATCGCTTCTTTTTATTGGCAGGATTACAATATAAGATGGCACAAAGGCTAGGAAATGACTTTCATACTTGCTTGCAAAATCTATACTTCCTCCGTTCTATTTTAAATGAAACGTTTGTCTTGTCACGGAACTCAACACGCTTCTTTAATCATTAATATTTTTAGTTGTGCACACGTAAAAATATAAGAAGTTATAATTTGATACTCCCTCCGTCCCAAAATATAGTTTCCATTTCCATTTTGGGTGTCCCAAAATAAGTTCCCATTTCCATTTGGGTGTCCCAAAATATAGTTCTCATTTTTATATTTAGTTCCACATTTTTCCGTAATTTGTCTAGAAAAACCGTATCCCATCATTTATTTGCTTCTTGAATTTTGTTTTTTTCTTTGTTTATTCAACCAAAATGTTATAATTAATGCTCTTTCACCAATTATTCTCCATTATCTCTCATAAAATTATCTTTTTCCATACAACATTTATTCAAATAAACAAAAAATCTTTATTATCCCTTATAGATTCTACTTGCATGAATTATCGTGAAAAAAGAAAATAAGAACTTGGGACGGAGGGAGTAGTATGCCTCAAGACGAATCTATCAAGATCTCACTTGACTATGTTTTTCTTTATCTAATGGCGATAAATTGGAGACAAAATAGATCAATAAATAGTGTCATTTCACCCAATATTTCATTAAAACCGAACGGAGAAAGTCTCATAAATCCGGAAATAATGTACCTCCAAGTACTCTGACTTTTTTTTACTTGCTACATTATTGTTTTCACTAGTTTTAGGAGATATTTCTTTCACTCTTTTTTGGTGCACTTTGTGACTCATTTAGCATTAAAAGAGGTGGGAGAACTTTTTGAAGGGAAAAGTAGTAAAATTAAACTTTAATTGCTAGAAAAAGTATAAAACATAATAAAAAAATTATTACTTTTTGGTGTGTGGGTCAAGTCTCCTAATAAGGAAAGTTAAAACAATGTAGCAAGTAAAAAAAAAAATACGATTTAAAGAAAATATAGCAAGTAAATAAAAGTGGAGGGAGTAGGAGTGTTCATAAAAAAATGAAACCGAAAATTCATACGAAAAAAGCGGTTTAAATGGGTCGTAACCTTACCGGCAAAAAAAAGTTTTACCGGTATAGTTACTGAAAAGATTAAAATAACGGTTAAACGTTACAGTTATAATTTTTGAGTGAACGTGAACCAAAAAACCAAAAAAAATTAGCTATCTCGTTATTGTGAAATATTTTTCAACAATTACATTTGTTTTACTATTTGTTACTAAGTAATAACAATTAGAGTAATTATGTGATTTTGGAAACTTTAATACTAATATAAACACTATAATTAAGGAATGGAGTGAACTTTTAGTGTTGGTCATGTTTTTTAATGAATTTATTATCCACTTTGTAATACATTTTATACTAGAGTATATATAATTATAAAATTATATACAAAATAATAGAAAAGCATATATGTGTATGAAGTCAAATATAATAGTACTCCTTGCGTCTCATTTTACAGTTCTTTAATTTAGGCACGGAAATTAAGGAAACAATGATTATTATGTACTTGCATGGGGAGTTGTTGTTCTTTTTGGAATTATTGTCAAAAAATGAAAAAAAACGAGAACATTAAATGGGTGGGCATGTGAAAGAGAAAAGAGAGAGTCAAAATGAATTTTATTATACCCAATTAATGAGAGTTAAGGAACATTAAATGAGGGTGTCAAAAACCTATGTAAAAAGGTGGAGAGAGAGGATAAAAATGATCAAAAATAAAAACAAGAGAAATGGGAACAACATTTTAGGACACCCAAAATGAAAAAACGGGAACTATAAAATGGTATGGAGGTAGTATAACTTGAATAATGGTTAATCGGAAAACCATACCGAAATACGGTTAACCGCTTAAGCAGTAAACTGTCTAAAATGTTACGGTCACAGTTTGCAAAAAGAGCGAACCAAAACTTCCAGTTATCGAAACAAAATATTGTTTCGGAAAAAATAATATTTAATGTATGTATACTAAGGGTATGTTATCTTCGACATAAAACAATTGAAAAGAACTGATTGCAACAGAACTGAATTGAACCAAATTGATTGCAACTTAACAGAATAGAACTGAATTGAATTATATTATAACTAATAGAAATGGTAATTTGAGTTGAACTTAACTAAGGGCCTGTTCTCCCCAGATTATTTTCAGTTCAGTTCAACTCAAATAAGTTCTGTTCAGTTCAGTTCAGCTCCATTCTTTTATAATTATTTTGTTAAATATTATTATTATGTTGGTATAATTTATTTTACTAATTACTCTTATTATTATTATCATTATTATTATGATTATTATTATTATTATTATTTAAATATATATCATTACTATTAAGTATTATTATTATTATTGTTGTTGTTGTTTCTATATATTATTTTGTTTATTATAGCTTTACTCATTATTATTACTATTATTATTAGGAGGAACATGATTTAGGTCAACGCACAAATAAACCCACTTTTTTTAGCCCATAAACCAATCAAATCGCGTCAAGACGGTTTATGATGTAATTTTTGCGGTCCAACCCAATCATTATTTTTATTACTAAATATTTTTATATCATTAAATCTAATTATTAAAATAGTAATATTAATTTACTTTTTAGATATTATTGTTATTATATATCATCATCAAGTATTAATATATTAATACAAATAATATAAAATAATTATTATTAATTATCATTATATCATTTAAAAATGTCCAAAATACTATTATTATTATTATTATTATTATTATTCATTATTATTACTTATCTTTATAATTATTATTTAATATTCATATTATTCTTGTTTAAAATATTATTTATATATTTATTACATTCAATTTATTTCAATTCAATTCAGTTCAGTTCAGCTCTGATAAGTTCAGTTCAGCTCCAATAAGTTCAGTTCAGTTCAGTTCAGTTCGGCTGTTTTATGTCGAAGAGAACATGCCCTAAACTAGACTAAAATAATTGCAACTGAACTGAAAATAAATTAAGGAAAACCGACCGTATAATATAATTGCAACCTTTTTTTTTCTATCTTCTTCGAAAGGATTCTTTACTTTTACTATCTTTGGCGGAGAAATTTGAGTAAAATGGAGTATAAATTTAGGACTCAATTGGCCAATCGAAAATGATCCGGTGACCACAAGAAAATCTTGAAGTGGTGAATTATAACCAATCACTCATCGAAACGTGGATAACAGAGACCTACCTTAGCCTCTCTTTTTTAGCCAAAGCTAAAAAAACGACCGTAAAAAAGTTTCAGTACCCAAATAAATAAATAAATGAATTCAAATTTACTGCTTGGGAAAGAAATCAATGAGATCCTCCATTTTTTCAAACTAAAAAAGCTTCCCAAATTCATAAAAATGGAATTATTCTAACTCGGAAAACACGCAATCAGTATCCAAACCCAAATCTTTTTTCTTCGTTCAAATGATTGACTCCCTATCTACATTTTCAGTTGTGTAGGTTCAATACTCAATTGAATCCTCGAAAACAGTCATTATGAAACTTTGAACAAGTATATGCATGTATGGGCCTTTTCTATTTTAAGACTTTGATTTCAAGTTCTAAAGGACATGTAATTTATGAATATGACTTGACCAACAAAGGAAATCTATGTTTTACTCCTGATTAGAGTGGCACTGAGAATGATGGTTGATTAATCCACTTTATTAGCTAGTGTTAAATCCTAGTAATATTATAATTATTGTGGTCAATGGGAGTTATTGTTTTCCTTGAATTTCGATGGAGTACTATATTTACTTTTGCATTGTATCTAAGACATTTTATAACCCTTAAATGGAGTATTTCTTATTTCCTTCAAATAAAATTTTGATATTATTAAATAAACATATCGAGACTAATACTGAAGTAATATTTAAAATTAGTAGTTTGATTTTGTAATATAGAAATGTAGCAATCAAGAAAGATACGGAGAGAATAATTAAGTAATATTTCAAGTTTCTTTTATATATAATTTTATGATTTTATTAATATATTCACCATACTATGATATTAGGGGTAATCAATCAGTCAAATTTTTTTTTTTGAGGGGAATCAATCGGTCATTTAAGATATAGTAAACCCTAAGAAGTTGTAGTACGGTAGTCCATTTCAACCTTCTAATACTGAAGTCAAATAACATCATATACAACTTACCCATAATTTAAATAAAAATAGTTGCAGAACTTCGACTATTGAAATTCACTTCTTGAGTCCAAAAGTTTCACACTTCTTGTGTAGAAAATTTTCAGCACAACTCAGGAGCCACAACTTCATTGATTCTAAGGCTATGTTTAGTTCACCTGAAATTTTATGATCTGAACTTATCTGATCTGAACTTATTTTTTCTGATCTGATCTGATCTGAACTGAACTGATTACAAGATCTTATCTTTTAGATTTCTCTCAATATATAAGAAAAAATATAGTCACGTGGGGTCTTATTTGATTCGTCTCAATGAGTACTTTATTAATATTCAATTATTATAATTTTTACTAATATGTAATGAAAGATATAATGATTTTTAAATATAAGCATGATCTGAACTGATCTGATCTTATTTTTTCTGATCTGATCTGATCTGATTAGATTTGAAATAAGCAAAAATAAGGTAAACTAAACATAACCTAATTCCTTCTCCCTCTTTCGTAGCATTAGCAAATCTTAGCAAGTAGCCAAGGAGCAACGCACCAAGAAAACAAAACGTTGCTTATCATGCCCTCCTCCTTCCAACAAATCAATAAAAAACAAAACTGGAGAACTAGAAGGAAGAATTTAAAAAAAAAACAAATAATTCGGCCGACCTATTTCCCATGCATAGTTGTGGTGGGCTCCAGGGCATGCCTAGTAACATAGGGGTGTCTCTTCCTCATATTAATAATTGGATTATTAGTCAAACTTATAAAGTTTAAGGATAGGTTGTCTTCGGCTTAAAAAAATTAGTTTTACGTCCGATAAATTCTAATTAGGTCTAAGTATGATAAAGTTTAATCATAACTAATACAATATTCAAAATAAATTTCAATAAGGATTTAATCAGCCATAAGTTCGATTCAGATAAATTCAGAATTTTGTAAATGAAAAGATTGCACCCTAAATTTTCTTTTATTGACCTATAATGTAGAATTTAGATCTTAACAAAAGAGGTAAGATTAATTATACAATTAGATGCATGAACTCTGGTTATATTATTCAACATAGTTGGGAAAATAAATTGGGGAAAGATAATGTTGCGGCCGGTTTAAGTTCAATTAACAAAAACACGGAATAAGCAAGTGAAGTTATAATTATTTTTGCCGAGTAATTAACAATGTAAATGATAGCTTAGCTGACAATATTGGTACTTTAATAATGGATTTCCACTCTTGTTCCCGAATTCCTAGGCCAGTTTAATAGACCAAAAAGGTATCCTATTACCTTATCATCAACATGATCGGTTTGTAGGCTTGTAGCCTATATCTGGGCCATACATTGTTTTTCTTAAGTTGCACTTTTTTTTGCTTTTATGTGTATAATTTTGAAGAAAGTCAAGTTGTTATGGCGCGCTAATCTTTTATCTCCTTTTATGAAGATCGCCCCATATTTGAATGGTAGACCATGTGACGAGAATCCTCATTCCTCAGTAGATGAGGGGATTGATCAAAGTCCAAAGAGGAACAATAACAATTTGGTTAAGCTATTTGTTACACCATTACTCTAGAATTGGAGCGATGTATTTAATGACTTTTGTCCATAACTTATAGAGCTGGCAAAATATTACCCAACCCGCCAACCCAACCCGAACCCAACCCATTAATAATGGGTTGGGTCAAAATTTTGAACCCGTTTAATTAAATGGGTCGACCTGACCCAACCCGTTTAATTAAATGGGTTGGGTCAGGTTGAGAATTCCAACCTTATTTTGACCCACTTAACCCATTTATGAAAAAACAAGCTAAAAAACCCCTAAAAGAATTTGGAGTACTCTACTGCTCTTACTTATTATGACTTAATCATTACACTTAAGGTTGAATAACTACTTACGAAGTTGTAATGATGTTAATTTTGAACATTTATGTTGATTTTGAACAAAAGTTATGTTGATTTTGAACAATATTATCATATGGTTATATAATGACTTAATTTTAATTTGCTGCCTACTGTTATTTGCAAATAAATTATGTTGTTTTTATTTTTTTTTCTAGAAAAAACACGAAAAAAAATTAAATGGGTCGACCTGAAGGTTGACCCGTTTATTATAAGGTTGGGTTGGGTTGTAAATTTCAACCCGTTTAAGTTAACAGGTCAGGTTGGGTCAAGGGATTCTCAACCCGCCAACCCACCAACCCAACCTGATCTTGACCCAACCCGACCCATTGCCAGCCCTAATAACTTATAACTATATCCAATGGCGGATCTTGAAAGGTTTGCTATAGGGGTCAGATTTTTCCACAATAACAGATTATGATGTCGTGTAACTTGTTTTTGTATGCTGGATTTTGGACTCTAAGCTACAAGGCTTCATTTTTAAAAAAAAAAAACCTACAAGGGTCAGGCCCAGGCCTGTCCCATGAAGATCCGCCATTGACTATATCGTTTGGTCATACGAGGAGATAAGGAGTCAGCTATGTCAAAGACGTGTTTTGATCTTCTGTCACATTATCTTTTGTTGAGACCTAAGATAATGTAACGACTTATGTTGTGTTAAGTAGAATAATTTACTCGTCTTGAATAACCTAAATACCTAAGATTATATTTCTGTTTATTATTATTTAAGATGTTAATTTATCTGGCTCCTTAACTAAACAATGTCTCTAGTGTACTTCCAAAATTCTTGCTTAGAGCACAACCAATGGTTGCCCTATAATTTGTGGTCATTAATTATTTTATTACTTTCTCACTCTTTCACCTTCCCCCACCATTTTTTCTCTCCTCCATTTCCTTCTTTGCTCCTCTTTTTCTTGGTTCATCATGAAGAGCTGGGCATCATTTTTCTTGGCCAAATTTTTTCTCTCTCCTAATAAACTAATACTTCCTCCGTTTCTAAATAAGTGCAACATTTGTATAGTGTTTACTATTCACACTTTAAACTTTAATTAGCTTTAGTGATTTACATTTTAGGAAAAACATACTCATGTAGGATCTTGTTAGATTCGTTTGAATGTGAATTTTTTTAATATCAACTTTTTATAATTTTTACTTATTGATAATTGAAGATATTAATGGTTAAAATAATACATTGGCAAACGTGAAATCAAGAAGTGTTGCACTTATTTAGAAACGGAGCAAGTATTACTTTTATACTCTCTCTCCTCATAACCCACAAGGAGGGCAACCATTGGGAGCACTCTTAGATGTAGAGGGCCTACTCCTTTGCTTCATTCGGTCATGTCTTGCTTAGTGAGGATGGTCATGTACTCATGTGATACTATTATTGGATAATATTATATGTAAAAGGATAATATTACTCCCTCTGTCTTTTTTTATTTGCTACAAGCACTTTTTCACAAAGACCAAGGAAAAGGGTGGGGACCACTGTGCAGTGGGTGTGCAGTGGGTGATTTGAAGAAAATTAATGGTGGTTAATTAACTTGTGAAAAAGCAGATTAGAAGGGGAAAAAAAGAGTTGGCCAACCATATTTTTAAGGTAGGCGCCACTTTTATAGAAGGAGGGATTTCATTTCCCTCCAAAATTTTTATACAAGCAAATGGAACTAAAATATTCTGTTACAATTATACAACCAAAGGGAACTAAAATTTTCCCTCCAAAATTCTTAAGCTAGATTACATAACAGGGTATTGAAATTTTCCCAAAAATTCGAAATTAAGGGGGAATTGAATTTTCCCCCAAAAAACATGAAAAAAAATCCTAAGAAACTGTGGACTATATATACACAACCACTTTTACACTTGCATTTATTATTTTCACCACTTCCATCAACCTAACCAAAGACACCAACCAGCAGCCAGCAGCCAGCCACCACCACCATCAAAGACACCAACCAGCAGCCTAAACCACCATAAAAACCACCGACCAGTAGCCATTTCCTTGGGGCCGGGGGGGGGGGTTTGGGTAGATTAACTCTCAGATAAATCATCATAGAGTTTTTTACAAGCCATTTCTGATTTCATAGCTTCACTTGAGGAAAGTGTGGAAGCTTTCTCATCTTGAACATGTCTGGCATCCATAGCTTAGCTATGGCCCCCCTAGACAGTTCTACTGATAACACTTCAACACCATCCCCATCAGCTCTTAATTCACCACCAACTTACCCAACTTTTGATCTGAATGACCCACTGCCAGAACCAGAACCAGTACCACAACCATTACCAAAATTACAAGTTCAACCACAACAAGAGGCCTTTGATCTTAACAGAGCACCAGCAGCATCAAGTGAAGAAGAAGAAAATTTCTTCACAGCAATGGAACATGGGAATGATGAAGAAGAGTTTGTGGCTGAGTGGTTAGATGATGACTCAAATGTACACGTCTCAGAATATAATTGGACAGATAGTGAATCAGAGGAAGAACATGAAGAACAGCAACAGCCAGAAATAGTGGTCAACAGCACACATTTTTTGCACAACCATTCAAGATGTCATGTTGCAAACAGACTACAACAAGTAGCTTACACAAAATTTAATGGCAGATTCACTATACCTCAAGGGGCTATCAAAAAAATTTCCATTGAATTGAATACTTCAAGGTGGACAATTGGAAGAATATGGAAGAATGTAAGACAACAACTTCAAGAAGATGCAAGAATAGATGTGAATCACAGAAAAACAGGGAGGGTAGGAAGAAAACGAATTCAATTGGATCCTCAAAGGTTAATGGCAATTCCTCTAAGAAAGAGGACTACTATAAGAGCAACAGCAGCAGCCCTAGAGGTGATCATGGGCCGGGCCGGGTTCGGGCCGGGCCGCGGCCAAAAAAATTTGCCCATTGGCCGGGCCGGGCCGGGCCTAAATTCGGGCCGAATTTTTGTGTCCAAAGCCCGCTATTTCGGGCCGGGCTTAGCGGGCTTTTGCGGGCCAAAACGGGCCGGGCCAAAAAATAGACTAAAAAGTCGTTTTTAGCTTGCCCAAAGCCCGCCCAAAACAAAAAAAAAAATGACCGGGCCGGGCCCGGCCCGGCCCGCGGGCCGAAAAATTCTGCCCAAACCCGGCCAAAAACGGGCCGGGCCGGGCCGGGCCATGTTTGATCACCTCTAAGCAGCCCTAGGCATACACAGGTCTACATTGCACAGATTGGTGAAAAGGGGGGCAATCAAAAAACACACTAATGCCATAAAACCACATCTGACCCCATCACATAAAATTGCAAGGGTGTTGTGGTGTTTGGGTTCTATCATACCAAACACTATCCAAACAATACCAAAATTCAGCAACATATATAATTTGGTGCATGTGGATGAGAAATGGTTTTGCATGAGCAAAATTTCTCAAAGGTACTACCTAGCTCCTGGTGAAGCAGAGCCATATAGAAGATGCAAAAGCAAGAGGTTCATTGTCAAAGTGATGTTCATAGCTGCACTAGCAAGGCCACACATTGCACCAAGTGGAGAGGTCAGTTTTGATGGGAAGATAGGAATCTTCCCATTCATAGAAGAGGTGGCAGCAAAGAGGTCAAGTTGTAACAGAGATGCTGGGGTGATTGAAACCAAAGCTCAATTAAGCATCACAAAAGATGTCATAAGGGAGAAACTCATAAAGCACATACTGCCATCTATAAGAAACAAGTGGCCAGATAATGGATGCAAGCAAATATGGATTGTCCAAGACAATGCAAGGCCACACATAGCAAGTAATGATGAGCAGTTCATGTTGGAAGCACAAAAGGATGGTTTTGATATCAGATTAATCAATCAGCCAGCACAGTCACCAGATATGAATGTGTTAGATCTTGGTTTTTTTAATGCAATTCAAACCTTAAAAGATCAAATAGCACCTAGAAGTGTGAAACAGTTGGTGAAGGCAGTGAACAAGGCATTTGACAACTATGATCCTAAGCTATGCAATCATATTTGGTTAACTCTACAACAAGTGATGAAGGAGACTCTAATAGTTAAGGGTAATAACAATTACCACATACCACATATGGGGAAGAAATCACTTGAGAGGAGGGGTGAGTTACCAACAAGTATTGTCATTAGCCCACAATTAGTAGAAGAGAGCAGATAATGGGCAGAAGAAGGTCATCTTGAAGATGATCAAGAAGAAGCAAACTATGGGGATGAAGATTCAGATGATGGTATTGGGATAATATAAAGCAAAAACAGCAAGCAATGGGCATTTGAAGGCCAATTTTTTGGGCATTAGAGTGCAAGAATATTTTGTAAGTAAAATACAACATATATAGGTTGTTAAACATTTTGTATATGTAGTTAAAAACATTTTGTACTAAACCTTTACATTTATAATATGTAAACATTTTGGGTTATGTTAAGTTAAAAAAAAGAAAACACTTCATATAACATCCATAATAAAACAGTTAGTAAAAAAAAAAGTTCAAGTTTAGTTAGGTTTACAAAAACAGTAGTGCAAGAATGTATGTTTAGGGTTTAGGTAAATAAAAAGTTCATGTGAGGTTAAGAACAAAAAACAGGGTATCATTGTATCAAACAAATGATTGAGAAAAAAAGAAAATCAAATTGAACATTGTTTCAAAAAAAAATCAATTAGATTTCATTTTTTTCTCAATCATATTTAAGACAAAATGATAATGAAGGCCAATTTCATAAAAAACACAGATGAAGGCATGATTTAAGTTCCTCTCAGGGAGTCCCCACTCATCCATATTACTCAACACATGCTATTAAAACAGAGGAAAAGTTGAAAAGAATAGCACAAAAAATTGGTGGCAACATGAGTATACTGGTCTAAAGGCATAATGTCCATAGTATAAATCATCAGACCTCATTCATCATTGAGGAACATAGTGCACCTCTCATGTAAACTTTCTATATGTCATTAAAACTCTATTGGACAGCCAAACAAAAACCAAAATATAACACAAATGCCTCATCAATTCTTTATACTACAATTCTATTCATTTTACCTCTGATTAAATGCAAAATGGAGTAACAATTTGGATGTAACATCCTATTTCATGATAGAGGATCACACCAACACACACACAAATCAAGGCAAACACAACATATAAACAGAACAAATCAAGGCTAATATTAACATGTTTTAACAGATGAAGACAAAGACAACATATAAACAGAACAACTCAAGTAAAAATGGCATGTTTTAACAGATGAAGGAAAACAGAACATAAAAACAGAACAAATCAAGGCCCATAATTACATGTTTTAACAAATAAAGGCAAACACAACATATAAACAGAACTAATCCAGGCTATTATTAACATGTTTTAACAGATGAAGTGAAAATATCATATAAACAGAACAAATCAAGGCTAATATTAACATGTTTTAACAGATGAAGTGAAAATATCATATAAACAGAACAACTCAAGGCTAAAATGAACATGTTTTAACAGATGAAGTGAAAATATCATATAAACAGAACAACTCAAGGCTGAAATGAACATGTTTTAACAGATGAAGTGAAAATATCATATAAACAGAACAACTCAAGGTTGAAATGAACATGTTTTAACAGATGAAGTGAAAATATCATATAAACAGAACAAATCAAGGCTAAAATTAACATGTTTTAACAGATCAAGTCAAAATATCATATAAACAGAACTAATGAAGGCTAAAATTAACATGTTTTAACAGATCAAGGCAAAATATCATATAAACAGAACAAGTCAAGGCCCAAAATTACATGTTTTAACAGATCAAGGCAAAATATCATATAAACAGAACTAATGAAGGCTAAAATTAACATGTTTTAACAGATCAAGTGAAAATATCATATAAACAGAACAAATCAAGGGAAACATTACATGTTTTAACAGATCAAGGCAAAATATCATATAAACAGAACAAGTGAAGGCCCAAAATTATATGTTTTAACAGATCAAGGCAAACTATCATATAAACAGAACTAATGAAGGCTAAAATGAACATGTTTTAACAGATCAAGTGAAAATATCATATAAACAGAACAAATCAAGGGAAACATTACATGTTTTAACAGATCAAGGCAAAATATCATATAAACAGAACAAGTAAAGGCCCAAAATTACATGTTTTAACAGATGAAGGCAAAATATCACCCTAAACAGAACTAATGAAGGCTAAAATTAACATGTTTTAACAGATCAAGGCAAATCTAACATTTATACACATTCAGAGCACAAAAACAACAGATCAAGGGAAAAATCAAACAAATCAAGGCAAATCAACAAATATATAACAAAATCGAGGCAAAGTAAACAGAAATAAAACAATTCAAAGGAAAATAAACAAGTTTTTTAAACAGATCGAGGCATAAACAACATGCGTATAAACAAGTCGAGCCAAAAACATGAAAAAAACACAAAATCCTAAACATGCAATCTAATCAAACGCAACCCCACAGGCAAAGCATGTTAAAAAAAACTTCCTAAAATTTTAAAACAAAGATTTAAGTTAAGGAGTGGACCGATCTGAGTCAAAATTAGAAAGGGGACTCTCCGAAACCATTTCGAGATGGTTTTTATACCAAGAGAGGTAAGCTCACCATGATTTAAAGCCTTCCGGAGGTGGATCTTCCAAGTTTTCATGTTTTTTGCCCTCAAATACACCACCAAATTGAAGATCTGGTGGTTTTCTTGAAGGCGCGCCACAAGACCAACAAAACGAACCAAAATCCAAGGGTTTTTTTGCAACCCTAGAATTTTTAACCTCCGCATCTAACTCGTCCATCAAATCAAAGAGTCGTTTCTTTGATTTCGGAGTTAACTCATCCATGAAATACCCAAAAATAACCAAGAAACAGGGGACTCGTTTTCTGAAATCACTCAAAAATGACGAAATTTAGGTTTATAATGATCGCAGAAAAGAGTAGATAATTAATCTACTATTTTTTTCAACAATTTTGGAGTAAAAAACCCTAGATCTGAGGGTTTGAAGAAGAAGAAGAGAGAGGAAAGTGACAGTCAGAAGGAGAGAGAGAGTCAGAAGGAGAGAGAAGAAAGTGACGGAAGAAATGAGATTAGAGTTTTGGAGGGAGTAGTTATAGGGGGGTTGGGGTAGGGTTAAATGGAGGGAGGGGGGTAATAAATAGAGTTAGGTGGGTTGGGTGGGTTTAGGGAATGTAATTAAGTGGGCTAATTTTTTGGGCTAAAGTTTAGGATCTTTGTTTTATTAGCATTTGTAGTAAGGTTGGCAAATGTAGCAAATAATAAGAGACACACCTAAATGGCAAAATGTAGCAAATAAAAAAAGACGGAGGGAGTATAATGTAAAGGGTAGAATGATACTTTCATAGTCATAGGTCTGTAATGTACAATTGTGGGAAATAATTGTGTTAACCTTTTGTAGGTTAACCTGACATTCAATATATATAGGGTTTATATTACAGACCTATGACTATGAAAGTACCATTATACCCTTTACATTATAATATTATCCCTTTACCTATAATATTATCCAATAACTATGGTATCCCTGGAGCTCATGCTCTATTCTCCATCTCTATTTTTTCGAACGTAGTTTCTTTTCTTTAGTTTATTATGCATTACTCTGCGAATTGATGTGCATTGTAATTTTTGAAATTTTGTAATGTTTTGGGACTTCAAAATTCAAGCTATTATAAATAAAATTAACCAAATTTTGAAAAAACTAGCCTATTGAGGGTGATATCAATTATGATACTGAATTTAGTCCCATGTAATGCTGGACTTTAAGTCTTTAATGGAACTTTGCTGAACTATAAAACAAAATACTGTATTTAGCTTTTGTTACGGTTTTTCTTTTTATGAACTCCAAAGCGTAATTTCGAACATCATGGTGGCAAATGGAGATAAGGAATTTCTAAAAGGACATAATTTGTTTTATGCCATTCATCCCCCGGCAACACATGTCACATCAAAATAATCAATTTATTATAGGTTTTTAATGCACGAAAAGTAACGGGAAACTTAACTCTATTTATCATCAATTGAGCAATGCAATAACACATACTCCCCCTGTTTCAAAATATAAACAATTTATACTTTACGAAAATTTGCTTTGACCATAAATATCTCTCAAATACAATAAATGAAAATTATAAAAATTATACCGTTGGATTCGTCTTGAAAAATACTATGATAACATTATTTTTTAAAATTTGCTATCAACATAAATTGAGAGTAATTGATGGTCAAAATTCGACCTCGAATATCGTGCGTGCCTTATATTTTGAAACGGATGGAGTACCAAACATATGGTCTTATGACACACCGTTTATAGCCCTTTTTATTTTAAAATTAGACATAACCTAAATCAAATATTTAAAAGAAAATGGACTGTCTTTTTTTAAACATTGGCTAGTTTATTCCTTTCGGTAAGATTGTTAGGTTACTTTTTAAAGATTATTTGTTGTAGTTCAAGATTTAAAGAGAAATAAAGGGAGGAGAATAAAAGGGACGACTAGATTGGTGTGAGATGTTTAAAAATAATGATGTGTTAGAGTGAAATGATATGCATTTGTGAGAAGAATATAGGATTAAATTTATCTAATTATATGTTAAAATTGGATCGCCTATTCTCATAATTTGTGCATAACCAATTGCAATTATTACGAAAACTCTTAAACTCATTTATATTTGTATTTGTCCCAAAATTTAGATTGTTAATAGTATGAGATTTCTTATATTACAAGCTAAGAAATATTACAATCTCATTTTTCTAGGAGAAATCCCGATATAATGTCGTCCTTCTAATATAGTAATCTCCTATTTGAATGAACAACGACCATATTTTTATCGTCACATACAAAAATATTGTTAAATTCATTATAATATTTGTTAAATGATTCCGCTTTTATTATTCTAGAAATAATTTTACTTCAATTTACCTTAATTAAGCTAGTTTTCTCTTACGATTTCAATTCGATTGCAGTTGATCAAATAAAAACCTATGAGGCGAGTAACGAGTAACCTAAATAAAAATATCCGAAATGAGAAAAGAAAGTAACGGAAAGAAAAAGCAAAAAAAGCATCCCGGGCCGGGCCCGGGTGAGTGTCTTTTGTAGTAGCCTTATCAAACCAAGACGTAATGACAGTGTGTCGGGCAGCTTAAGCATCTTCCCCACTCCCACCACACTGCATTCTCTCTCCTGTCAAATATTTAACTTCAAGACAAAACAATCCTGGACCCCCCTTCCTTTCTACCTTCTCTCTCTCTCTCCTCATTCTAGTATTCTACCCTCCTCCATTATCACTCTTCTCTCTCTCTCCTCTCTTGTCCACAACAACAACATCCTACATTCCCACATTATCTCTCTCTCTCTCCTCAATCCTCATTCTTTGCTTTTGTTGTTGTCAACAATCAACAATCAACATTCAACAATGGTGAGGAGTGTTTCATCAGAAGATGATGGATACGACCAACAAAGTGAAAGGGGTGGAAGTTACTGTTTAAGTGCCGACGTTAGTGAATCCGAAAGTTCTAGTAGTTTCTCTCTCCTCCGTTTTGACCCTGATGCTGCCCCTTCTACCTCCACTTCTTCACCCGCACTCCGACATCCCAACACCTTCAACTTCGCCGCCACACATTTCGCTTTCCCTGTCATCTCCGGCCGTGATGCCGTTCTTTGGGATCATCCTAAACCTCCCAAATCTGACCCCTCTGATTTATCCGGTAATTTTTTTATTTATATTTCCTCAAATGTCATTAACTCTTAATAATGTCATTTTCATGTCCTTTCTATTTACTCTTCTTGTTTTTTTTTTTTTTAAATTACGTAATTTTAGTCTGTCAAATCTGGAAAATTGGTGACCTTATAATATAAATCTGTGGCTTGATTTAAGGGTCATTATTTTTATTTTTTGTTTTTGACTATTTCTAATTATTTTTTTGGTGGGTTTTTGTGAATGTTGTTTGTGATGTCATTAGAAGTGGAGTTGATGAAGGAAAGATTTGCAAAGTTATTACTTGGAGAAGATATGTCTGGTGGTGGAAAGGGTGTTTGTACTGCACTTGCTATCTCTAATGCAATTACAAATCTTGCTGGTATTAATTTCATTTTTTTTTTGTTTTTAAAATTACCCTAATTTTGTGATAATTTATGGTGAAATTTATCTGATTTTGGTCATTTGTTGAAATGGGTATAGCTACTGTTTTTGGGGAATTATGGAGATTAGAGCCTTTGGCAACTCAGAGGAAGAAGATGTGGTGTAGAGAAATGGAGTGGTTGTTATGTGTGAGTGATTCCATTGTTGAGCTAGTCCCTTCCGTACAAGAGTTTCCTGGTGGAGGTACGTTTGAGGTTATGGCAACGAGGCCGAGGTCGGATTTGTATGTCAATTTGCCTGCTCTTAAGAAGTTGGATGCGATGTTGCTTAGTATGCTTGAAGGGTTTAAGGAGACTGAGTTTTGGTATGCTGATCGTGAAAGTGATGATCAGGATCCTTGTAAATCAACGGGGTCTAATGGTCGGCCGTCTGTTCGACAGGAGGACAAGTGGTGGTTGCCGTGTCCGAAAGTTCCGCCTCGTGGGTTGTCGGAGGAAGCTAGGAAGAGGTTGCAGCAATGTAGGGATTGTACTAACCAGATTCTTAAGGCAGCTATGGCTATTAATACTAGTGTCATTGCTGAAATGGAGATTCCTTGTGCCTATTTGGAGTCTTTGCCTAAGGTGAGAAGCTTATAATTATCTGCCATTTTTCTATTGAGAAAGAGGTACATTTATATGCTTGGATGTGTTTATAATTTTCGCTCATCTAGTTTCTACAGATCTCTATTCTATAAGGGAATATCTCTGGACTTTTGTTTCCCCCTGAAATGCCTTAAAAATCTCTATGTAATTTATATTTGAATTGTAAAAAAAAGGCCATTGTTTAAGTGATGAAATAAAATTTTAAAGCTTTTGTTTCTAACAATTATGTTTTCTGCGCATCTTCGCACATATTTTGTGCATATAGGACTAGTGGTATGTAAGTGGAGTACCAAATTGTTCTGATTATCAGTCAAGTACAATGTACATTGATATTTGATACCCAAAGTTTGCAATTCTGCGTTAATCCAATATGCTTTTATTGTTACCATTAGTTGGTAATCTTGTGTTGATGAATAGCTAAGAATGGAAGTATGTACTGATTGTAGTCCGACTTTGCTTTGGCAGAATGGAAAAGATTGTTTAGGAGAGATCATCTACCGATATGTAACTGCAGAGCTGTTCACACCAGAATGTCTTCTTGATTGCCTAGACTTGTCTTCAGAACATCAGATTCTGGAAGTAGCCAATAGGATTGAGGCATCTGTTCATGTCTGGAGACTGAAAGATCAGAAGAGACACGCTGGTCACTCTAGAAGTAAAAAAACATCATGGGGGGGAAAGGTTAAAGGTCTAGTAACTGATAACGAGAAGAATCAAGTTCTTGCACGACGTGCTGAGACTCTTTTGAGGTGCCTGAAGCTTCGGTTTCCTGTGCTGCCACAGACAGCTCTAGATATGAGCAAGATCCAGTTTAACAAGGTACTTTTCCGAGGCTCCAATTATTGCTGTATTGTTGCTAGTTACTCTCCGAAGTTAGCATTCAGATATACTCCCTCTGTTCCAGCTGTCCGACTTTGCCTCTGGCACTATTAACTCATAATTTTGTATGCTCATTATTGGAATTGTCTTCAAATTATAGATCTTAATATAATCTTTACTAGTAGACAGTTAAAGATTTATTTGTTAAATTTGTTGTGTGTTGGCAAATATGAAAGTCAAACCATGTGATTACTAGTGAAGGGAGGGATCAAGGGAGTATCACACAAGCTAATTGAGTGGTTGTTCGTCTTGCTTCCTAATAAAAAGTTTTTGGTAAAATGGTTATTGGCTATTAGCAGTTTCTTCCTTGGATTAGTCATTTCGGAGTCTTGACTTTGACTAAAAATTACATACTCCTAAGACTAGCCAACATAAGTGTCATTTTGAGACTCTTTACATCGATTGGTATTGAGGTGTCCACCATATGATTTATTGGAAAAAATGAATTTGCTGAAAAGTAATCGAAATTTTGTCATGAAATTCAATACAACACATATTTCGGAAAAAAGTAGGAATTTTACGTGCTAACTACAAATTATGCATTAATGGCTTATTCTTTTGTGCAGGATGTTGGACAAGCAATTCTTGAAAGCTACTCAAGAGTAACAGAGAGTTTGGCATTTAACATTATGGCTAGAATAGATGATCTCTTATTTGTAGATGATGCTGTTAAACAATCAGCTTCAGAGTCCAAATCTCTTTTCTGCAGAGGAGGTTTTGGTGGTCTACCTATCCAAAAGCGGATGTCACCTAGCCCTTTCTCCATTCAACACTCCCCTTATGGCTCACCATTTGCTACCCCGAGCTTCTGTTTCTCCCCTGCTGGAAGTCCTGGTAGAACACTCTCTACCCTCAGCAAAATGAACTTTAAAGCCACAGAAGATCTGAAAACCGAAAAATCACTTACGGAAGAGTTTGAGAGGGTCTGGGCACATCCTGGGAATCTGAGTGCAAGGAAAGCCTCTGGAGATGCTCCTGAGAGAGACTAATGATTGGTGACAATTCCTAAAGAAGGCACACAGTCGAAAAATAGTTAAGCTTAACTTTCTTTGTAAATTCTCTAGCAACAGATCATCTGTGCAGTAAGTATCTTTTTAGTTAAAGGTTAGCTTAGTTGCAAAACTCTCTACTCTGTCCTAAATTTGTGGAGGATTTTGTACGTGTTAGAGGATTATAGCTGTTCTTACTACAAAACATTTTTCCCTTTATGATGGTTCTTTTATTGAGTACCAGGATTAGTAGTTGGATAGAGAGGTGTTGGGAAGATGGTAAAAGTTGGGGGTGTATTATGGTTATGCATTAGTAGTTTGATACTACTTTCTGTTTTTTCTAGGAAACCTGAGGTTATATGTAAAGGAGGGCTTTTTATATTTCTAATCAAATGGATGAATTCATTTGTATAATTAAGTTTTCAGTTTTCACTCTTATGTTGCACTTGCACAACTATGACTCTTTAATTGAAAGTTGGAAAAAAATGTTTTAATATTATGATTTCTTATTTTGTAAATGTTATTACAGAGAAGGATACTCCAATTTAATTTTGTAAAAAAACTAATATGAACCCGGTGCACACTAATTAGTGTGCACCCGATCCATATCACGTGAGTTTATGATAGTATATATTGATATGATATAGTGTATGTTACAGTGATATAGTGTATGTTACAGTGATATAGTGTATGTTAAAGTGATATAGTGTGTGTTAAAATGATATAGTGTATGTTACAATGATATAATGTATGTTTTTTTTTTTTGACGGGAATGATATAGTGTATGTTAAAGTGATATAGTGTATGTTAAAGTGATTTAGTGTGTGTTAAAATAATATAGTGTATGTTACAATGATATAGTATATATTAAAGTGATATAGTGTATGTTAAAGTGATATAATGTCACGTGCCTGACCCTGGTCCACACTATTTTTAGTGTGAACCGGGTCCACGCAAATCAGATTGTTAATTTTGTTATGGTGCCTCAATAGTTATAAGTCACATTCAATTTTTGAGTTGGGTCAATTTTGGTTCTGGTTATTCTGAATTTAAGGTATCGTACGAGTATGGTTTGAGCTAGTTTTGCCAAATTATATAGTTTACTCATAATTAGGTTCAAATTATAGAATGAAAAAGGATAGAAATCAGGCTCTGGTGAGGAATGATTAAAAATAGTTGTTACTTTTGGATTCATATGAAGGTTAATATGTTTGCATAGAATTGCGACATTAAGTTGGGTAATCTTTTGATGGAATTAGTTATTACTCTCAAGTCTCAAGAAAGAGAAATAATCACCTCCCAACATGTAATCGGGAATTTTTATTCTGTCTCATCTATCTGTGTTATTGATCATTTTATTGGTTAAATAGTTTTTTGTTTACATTAATAAATCTTATACAAACATCATCAGTACTCAAAGTAAGATACCAAACCATTTCACGTGAAATAAAAAAGATAACTAGTATTCTCCTGTTTCACGTGAAATCATGAAATCTTGATAGTCAAGACTGAAATCTTAAGATAGAAGTTGGATCTTTGTTGCAATCATCTTTCTGGTTATTCGTATGTTTAGTCAGCACTACTAAAGGGCTGATGATGGATGTATAGAGTAGTTGGTACTGTATACTTTTCGCTCGCTTCTTTGCGACTCGTGAGTACTCTATAGTACACTCGGGCCTCGGGCTTAAGGCTCTCAAGTCTCAACTAGCTGGATCAAAGCTCTAGAGTCTAGTCTAGCCCATATTATTGAAGGTCGCGTCCTAGTCCCTAGGGAAAACAGTCGAATGTATTTTGAAACTAACTCATCAATCAATATATCATATCATATCATAATATAATACTACCTCTGTTTTTATTTAGTTGCAACGTTTTGACTTTCACGCTTGCCAATGTACAATTTCAAATCGTTTTATCTCTAATTGTATGTAAGTAAAAATTATAAAAATTTGATATTATGAAAGCTTACATCGAAACGAATCAAACAAGACCCCACATGACTATATTTTGTTTAACATATAAATCAATAAATGTGGTCAAATAAGAGAACATGAATAGTGCAATTTGTCAAACGTTGCAACTAAAAGAGAACGGAGGTAGTATAACTAAGGATCCGTTCGTTATTTTTGTGGTTTTCTGTTTTTTGGTTTTTTAATTTTCAAAACCATATGATATATGTCCTATAATGAATAAAAATTAGTCAAATTTATCGGGAACATGATGATTTTGAAAACTGACAACTGAAAAGTGAAAACTACTTTTTTTGGTTTCCAGTTTGTAGTTTTCAAAAAAACTGAAAAAAAAACGATAACGAACGGGCCCGGCCTAACGTACCCCCTTCGTTTTTTTATTGTTACATTTTGTATGCACAACCATTTAGGCAATGTTACTTTCAAGCTTTTGGAAGGATATTTTTTTGACCCATTTAGGCCGTTTGGTAGGGTGTAAAACGTTTTTCCGGAAAACTGTTTTCCTCTATTTTCAATTTTACATTGTTTGGTTGGCAAAAGAGTGTAAAATCATTTTCCCTTGGGGTAGAATTATTCTCCCAATGATGGAAAACCATTGTTTGGTTGGCAAATGAAGAGAAAATTGTTTTCCTTATCTCTCTTGTACACTTTTCTCACTACCTCCTTACTTTCCTTTTTTTTTTTTTTGAGTTTAAATAGCTGCCCACCTATCGTAGGTGGGTTCTTACTTTCCCTTTTATTTTTCTTTCCTTTCATCATTTTTCTTACATAGAACCAAACAACGGAAAACTAATTTTGGAATTGTGTTTTCCATTGTAAATTGTTTTTCATGAAAATCATTTTACACTCAAAATGTTTTATGCTCTACCAAACAAAGCCTTAATGTATAATAATAGGGAAAAGTGAAAAACTATTACTTTTGGGTAGAAAAAGAGAAAAAAATATTTCCTCCGCTTTTTTTTTTATTTGCTACATTGTTGCTTTGGGAATAAATCCACTAACTTTGACCGATTATTTTGATTATTTTATAAGTAAAAATATAGTTATTTGCGATCTTGTTAGAATCATTTCGACGTGTCAATTCATAATATCAAATTTTTATATTTTCTACTTAAACGAAATAAGAGATATTAAGGGTTAAATAATGCCTTGAAAACCGTGCACAACAATGTAGAAAAAAAATAGAGGGAGTATTAATAGTAGTAATTAATGGTGGGCCAAGTACCCCAACTAAAGAAAGGTTAAACAAGTAGCAACTAAAAAGAAACTCCCATATCTGGAAAATGTAGCAATTAAAAAAACGGAGGGAGTATAAAGGAGTTCGCTCATGGTACACCCGAGTGTACCATGAGCATGGTACACCAGGGGTATTTTTCTAATAAATTAGAACTTCAGGTGCTCATTTGATACCAAATTTGCTCATATGGACATTTTGCTCATTTACTCATTTTTGCTCATTTTGTAATAAAAGTGTTTGCTCATTTTCTTAAATGAGTAGAAATGTTTGCTCATTTGCTCATTTGTTTATTTTGCTCATTCGCTCATTTTGCTCATTTGGAGAAAATAGTCTTGGGTGTAGCATGAGCATGGTACACCCAGGTGTACTATAAATATTCTCAGTATAAAGAAAAATTCAAAAGTTAACTCACGAGGTCGCGGCATTTGCTGTCTTCATTATATGCCATTTGTTGCCTTTATTGAGTACCATGTCACTTTTTCTAGAATAAATAGAGTTCCAAATTAATAAAAAAATACATGTATATAGCTTAGGATAAGAAGAAATAGAGTTGGATTTACAATGGATAACTTGAGTATAGTAAATCGATTATAGCTTTTAATATATAGTTTCGAAAATGATTTTTTCACCAAATACCCCCGACAAAATCAGGAAATTCACCGTATACCCTCGATGTTTCAGATATTCACCATATACCCTGACTTTTAAAAACTGTTCACTAAATGCTCTTTTTGGTATCGGATGTTAAGTTGCCATTAGAATTATTTACAATTTTGCCACCCTAACCCCCCAAACCCTAAACCCCTAAACGCTAACACTAATCCTAACCCACCCCTCCCCTCCACCCTAGCGAACCCCCTCCCCTCCACGCCACCCCTACCCCAATCCTGGCTCCCTCCACCGTTGCAGCCCCCCAGGCCCCACCCCTCCCCTCCCCCTCCCCTCCCCCTCCTTCTCGATTTCCAGTAGCCCCCACCCCCTCCCATCGATAGCCTAGATACCCCAACCTCTCTCCTTGATTTCCCGCAGCCCCACTCCCTCAGTTTCGATTGATTGGCAGATAATTTCTTCATGGTTTTCTTCGGAGATTGCGGGGGAGGGTAGGGGTTGCAGCCGAGAAGATGGCTGCAAGAAATCAAGGAGTCGGGGGTGGGATGGCAGGGGAGGGAGTGGGGGTTGTAGCGATGGAGCGGAGGGGGTAGAGATGGCCACTGGTGCGGGCTGGTCCGTGGGCCCTAGTGGGTCGGGTTGAGATTTCATGGACCATGATCGGACCGTGAAATTCATGGTTTGGGTGGGCTGGTCCACGGGCTGAAAAATCTTAGCCCACACCGGTCTGTTTCCGGTTTTCACGGTTCGGGAAGCGGTTCTGGCGGTTCTTAGGTCTAGCGAGCCGACATGATAATTTTGTTTTTCAAAGTTATATAATCATTTATTATTGTTACTAAAACCTTTCAATTTAATTACAATATATATAATTATTAATATTAATGAATGATTTCATTATTTTTGAATTTGATTGAATTATAATATATGCAATCTGATTAAAATATATTCAATTTGATTAATATGTACACAATTTGGTTGAATAATTACTTGGGCTGGGCTGGTGTGGTTCATGGGCTGGCCTGGACCGGTTTCGTGGATCGGGCTGGGTGGTTTTAGTAGCGGAATTTCGTGGGCTGGGCTCAAAACATCTGGCCGACGGTCCACCCACCATTTTCACGGTTCGAGTTAGGCTGAACCGAGATTTTGCGGGCTCAACCCACATGGCCCAAGAGGCGGGCTAGGCTTGATTGGCTAGCACTGTTAGCCATATTTAGGAGGGGGTTGGTTAGGGTTTAGATTTTTGAGGATTAGGGTTTAGATTATATTTTATGGATTAGGGTTTAGTTTTTAGGATTGGTGGTTAATAATGATATTATCGTAAATAAATAGTGTTTATTAAGCTAATGGGTCGAAAATGGTTAGGGGTCTCTGGTAACTCTCTTTTGGGGATAAGGGTGATGAGAGTGTGGTTGAGCGATGGTGGAAGCTTACCATGATAAAAGAAGCTTTGAATGGCAATAGTGAGCTCTTTCTCAATGATAGGCGGCCAATAATAAGCTTGAGAAAACTTTAGCCCCAAATCCGTCAGATCCAGGGGCCTTATATTTGATGTCGAATATGGCATTTTTAATTTTAACAGGAGATATTGGAGCGAGAAGGAGATTTGAGTCGGATTCGGAGACAAACAGAGAGATAAAGGAGAGATCTAAGCGTCGTTCTGCCCTGACGGTCGTTTTGAACCTTTGTTTAAAAGAGTTGATCAATAAAGCAGAGATATCTTCTTGTGAGTCCACCCATTGACCAATATCACTTTTGATTCTAGAAATATTGGTATGCGTTTTTATTTGTTTTATTCTATTGTGGAAAAATCTAATGGTGCGGTTTCCCTGAGTTAGCCAAGTTTTGCGTGCGACGTTTCCCCATGATTTGTGGTTGAAGAGTAAAAGTTTTTATTCCGTTGTAGGAGTAATCTATTGATATGTTTGATCCAAATGATGTTGAAAGGCTAGTCACAAAGTTTAGTTTGTAGTTCATTAATTTTTTCATCATTAGCTTGGAGTTTATTTGATGTATGTCTGTACTTTGTTTTGGCCCACGTTTTAAGTTTAGATTTGATTCGTAGTAATTTTTGTTGGACTCTAAAGAAACATGAACCAGTGACATGTAAATTCCAATGTTTGCGAATGATGGATTGTGATTCCTTATCAAGAACCCAAAAATACTGAAAACGAAATAGTGGCGGTTTAGTTAGCTGTTGTTGGTTTGAAGAGAAAAGCATTGGCGCGTGATCTGAGATAGTAAAATTATCGTAGGTTAGTCTGCACTGATTGAAGTCGTTGTAGAACATTTGGTTGGATATGGCTCTATCAAGTCTTTCATAAATTGGGCTATTGTTAGACATTCCTTTCCAAGAGAAAGCTTTTTGATAACAAGGGATATCAATTGCGACATGAGTTTGATAAGTTGCGGTAATCTTTGAAGTTGAGATGATTTTATTGGTGCACCTCCTATTTTATATTGATGTAGGAGTATCTTATTGAAGTCACCTAAGAGTAGCAACCATGGGTGATGGATATTCCTGAGGAATGAAGAAAGAAAACCCAAAAAATTGTCTTTTTCACTATTTTGTGCCGAGAAATATGTTCCGATAATGGAGTATACTTTGTGCGTTGGCTTGTAAAGAATGTCCAATTGGACCAATCTATCATGCATAATTTTGGTTTGCTGAGTGATGTTGTCATTATCCCAATAGACCTAAATGCATCCAGAGTGGTTAACTGGGTCAATAATAATATTATTAACCCCCCTTTGGATTGGTTTGGGAGCTCCTGATTTCATGGCCTATAATAGTGTAATCGTAATGAAAGGCCCATGCTGTAGTGGCCTGATCGTAGTTGAAGGGGCAAAGGCCTACCGATATAGGATGAAACGAAAGCGAAATAAGGTCGGCAAAAGGGGTGCCCAGATGAACATGTGAGCCATAAAGATGTGGGCCTGGAGCAAGATAGTGGACTGAACCTGCAAGAATGAAAAAATCCGTTAAGGGGTGGAAAAACACCCCGGCTTTGCGAGTGTCAAGCACTCGGTTCATTAATGCTTTAAAAGCCTGATCATTTTAAAGGCCTAAAGGGCCACTGCATTAGATGAACCCAAATATTTGTATGAACCCAAATAGGTTGGGGACCTGTGAAGAGTTTGCTGAATTGGGAGGAGCGTGTTGAAGCCCGTAATGGGTTGGGCTTGTGATCTGTAGCAAGAAACAGATTGGGGGAGGAAGTCAGTCCACTTAATCACATATGTATAAGAATTACAGCATAAGTTATGTAAAATGAGAGGAAATACTTTAACCTATGGCAGATTAGAGAGACAAGGAAATAATAAAGCTTCTCCATTGAATTAAGAATGATCACCACATATAGGAGAATTAGTACAAAAGGAGGAGTACCTATTAAATTAACAAGTGCCATTAAACTCAAAAGCATAAAAAAAATACAATAATTAGAACTAGAAATTAGAAAAAGGTCCTCATAAGTAACCCAAAATAAAGATAACCCAAAAAAATTAGTTCTTAACATGACGAGATTAGTTGGATGGAAATGGGGTCCTCTTATAGTCTTCCATCTTCGGGCGCTTGAGGCCATCAACCAGATGATCATTTGAACCCATGGCCGAGGAATATGGAACTTCCTTCATGTCCGCATCATAAAGCACATTAGGATTGTGGTGAATAACACCCAAAGCATTAAGGAACTCTTCATCTAGCTCATCATTAGAATGGGCTTATTGTTAGGAGAAGATGGCTTAGAATTGGGGGGGGGGGGTTAAGTTGTACCCCATCATTGCCATTGATTTGGAATTCGGCTAAGGAGGCAAAGGCGTTGGTGGTGACAACCAAGTCGGCATAATGGGGAGAGGAAGGGGGGGGGGGTTAAAAATGATCTCATTGCAAGTGAGGTTGTTATGATCAATGTCCTTAGAAGGAGGTGGAGTAGGGGTGTATTTCTTGCCTTTGAATGCTGTGTGATAAGCAAAACGAGTTCTACCTCTACATTGAGGCTTGACAAAGAACCAATCGTTGTTTTCATTGTTGTTGGAAGAAGGGGGGAGGGTGATGTTACTTGCTTCAAGTTTGGCTACTACTAGCTCGAGACAAGGTGCGGGTTTATTTAGACAAAGAGCAAAAATGTGGTCGTCCTTGATGCCACTAAGAGGCACACCTCATGAACTCCCTCATAAGAGAGGAAAAAACCGGAAGACTCATACTCGGAAAATCATGGTGATGGAGTGGGGAACGGGTTTGGTAAAGTTGACATTCAAACAAACACGTGCAAACAAAGCCTTTTTATCATTTTGGAGGGTGAATCGATTTAGTTTGATTAAGTGGTCGATTTTGTTGGTGAAGGTAGCTAAATGGGTCCAAGACCAATACTCATTAGGGAGAAATAGAATGTTCACCTATTGATTAACATGAGTGATTTTGTGGACAAAAGGCATAAAGAAAGGTCTTTGACGAATGAGGACGAAGTTGAGACCTTGGACAAACCAAGGTCTATTCTCCCATACCTCACTCTTATCAATGGGATTGGTGAACTTGATAAGAAACCATCCATTAGACGGCGAATGGAGATTTCTCCATGGATGAAACTCCAATCGCGTTGGAGACGGTTAATAATCACGGGGGTGGGAATGGGATCTCCCCATAATTTGCCAAAGAAACAAGAAGATCGATATAGAGGCAATTCGGTTTCATCAAGGGTGGGATAGCTACAACATTGACACTTGGGGTAACTGAATTTGGAAAGTTTGGGATAAAAGGACTTGGGTCCCTTGGTTGGATGGGAGGGGAAGGTGAACCGTGACAGTCACTATCCATGATTGGAGGACATGGGGAGGTTGTGGTATTGGAGTTATCAACTCTGTTATCCAAAGAGGCAGCTGTATAGAGAAGCTAGGGACTTATAAATGTTAAGGGGAATGGTATCATGAGTGCTAGAGGACTTGAGAACGGAGGCATAGCTCGGGGAGGGGGTATATTATATCAGACATGAAAGTAGGAGAAGGATTGAGAGTAATTACGCAGAGGATGAGAATGAAACTAAGCTTTCGGTAATTAGGGTGGAATTGACTGAAAAAGGAGTGGTTTACATAGAACTCACAAAGGGGGGAAGTCCGATTGAGATATATCATAGAAGCAAGAAGAAATCTAGAAATTGCAAGAGACAATAGAAGAAAGCAAATTAATTTCAACAAGTAATCCAAGAAAACCCAACAACAATAAGGAAACAAGTAATTAATCATGACCGCAACTAGAAAAACTATTAAAGAAATTAAATGTGAGGGGTGCGAAAACTTATCTGATTGTGTAGAGGAGTAGTCGAATCAATTTTTGCTGCACTTTTGATTTGTATCGGCCTTGTTCCTTTGCTTGAGAAGAAGAGAAATTCGGGATTTCTTCCAAGAAATCTGAATTAAAATGAAAATCTTCGGATTTCCATAAAGTTGGAGCTTATTCCTATAAGAGAGGAGGGTTCGCAATTATTACTTTTGGAGAGTTTGTCTTTAATGCCTTGCTTGGTGGTATTAAACGAAAATAAAAAGCAATTTCGGGCTTCGAAAACTTGCAATATTAGGGCTGTAATTAACCATACATGTATAATAATTTCGGATGGGATGGTTGCTTTGTTAGATCTGAGATGCAAGTAGATAGACTCCATAAAAGAAGGGCGTGAAGAGTAAGCGTGAGGGAGGAAAAGAGTTTGTTTGAGGAAAAGTTCTTGAGGTTTTTCTTTTTTTCCTTTTTCTCTCTCTAGAGAACTTTTGCATGTTTTATTTCTCTCTCATCTTGCAATTCATTTAGCAAAAACATAAATCCTATATATTTTGGTGTTAGCTGGCACAACACAACCATCGTCAACCGCAACATGTTATCACGTTATCACTTCGAAACAGTGTTGTAAAACATATGCTATACAAACTCTTCCTTATGATCATACTACTTCCTCCATGAGAATCACGTGGGAGCCCAATGGTTGGAGCTCCCACCTCCCAACCTCATGGCTGGGAGTTCGATTCTCATCAACCTCAATTTGGGTGTTTGTGTGGATGTTTGCTTGTGGGTATAAATTCCCACTTTTCAGTCTCTGAAAGTTTCCTTATGAGTTGAGATCCCTTTGTTATCCCCTAACTCATGAGGGCTGAGCCTACTCGGCTAGTTAATTACAGAAAATAAAAAATAATAATAAAAAACTACCTCATTTCAAAATACTCGCTACACTTTTCATTATGGGTAGTTTTACATTACTCGCTATTCCTTTTTGGGCAATAAACTCTCTCTATCTCTCTCCTCTGACATGGATCCTTTTTTTTTTTTACTCTCTACCTCTTCTCCAAAAATTACCTAAGAATTCGTAAATTGAGAAGTGTAACGACTAACGAGTAATATGAAATGGAGAAAGTATATAACTTGCTTTTGAGCTCTCTAGCCCGTAGACCTTTTATTAACGATCGGGTATAAGTATAGCAAAAAATATGGAGCCGTGGGCTTTTATCTTTTTTCCTTATTAGATAGGTATACATTATTACATTAATACTGTACTTGCATTTTGGAGTCAGATAGTGTTTTCAGCCCAATTAATTGGGTCTTTCAAGCGTGTGGTCCAATTCGGACATGGGGCGAAATGGACCACTTTTGACTGCGGCCACAACCTCGTCCATGCATGATCAGCTGCAGGCTGTAGCTAAATCAAGGGAGCCTTAACGTGAGTAGACTGAGTACCATTAAGTCATTAACTGTGGGGTTCGTTCTTGCATCGTTAGCATGCATTTTAATGAAAATGGACCCAAAAATTTCTTACTATCACTTGGCAGATGGAGTACATATATCCTCACATCTGCTAGATAGCTAATTAGATGTGGTGTTGTATCAACAAACTAGGTGTCAACTAATATATATTCCATATACTTTTTAATTTTTTTTTTTGAAAGTATCCTTATAGTTGTTAGTGTTTGCAGCTTAATTTTTAATCTGTGGATGTTTTATAGTTAGATGGTAAAAGCTTATGGAGACAGTACATAGAACTTAGGAGTTAGGATCACGTCCCAATTACATCATTGCGCTTAGTTGCTCTTTAAACAAAAAAACCCTTATCACTTTTTTCCTAAATCGTTGCAGTATTTTTTTCCTAAATCTGTGGATGTATTCTGAATGATGATAATGCGTCACCTGTCCTAGAAGGAGGATAGTTTGTCATTATCAGTTATTTTCCGTGTAATTTCATAACTTTATAAATAGTGATATTCATGTAAGAGCGTTTGCCACCCTAGATAATTCTGTCATACATAGTTTGACCAACAATATGAAAAATAAGCAAATTGGGCAAAGTACTTATCCTTTCCTTAAAAAAGCCAAAGGTAGATAATTGGTAGATTTTTCAAGTATTTCATTTATTTTTAATAATTCTGTGTAACTAAATTATATATGATGATGATATGACGGTGGGCATATTCTCCCCAACTTAATTTCAGTTTAATTCCGTTCAGTTTGATTAGTTCAGTTCAATTCAATTCAGCTGCAATCGATTCAGTTGATCAGTTCAGTTTCAATTAGTTAAGTTACTAATTTATTTCTCTCACAATAGAACAATGATAATAATAATTATTATTAAAATTATGATTATATTATATTATATTATATTATATTATATTATATTATATTATATTATATTATATTATATTATATTATATTATATTATATTATATTATATTATATTATATTATATTATATTATATTATATTATATTATATTATATTATATTATATTATATTGTTATTATTTATTTATTAATTAATAATAGTTAAATTATTATCATTACTATTAGTTATAATTTAATTCAGTTCAGTTCAATTGTAATCAATTAAGTTAAGTTAGTTAAGTTCATTTAAGTTATTTTATGCCGAAGAAAACATACATTGTGTTCAAGCATTTGATGCCAAAGGTGTATAGTAAAATGTCAATCACGACATACACTAATATGGACGGAGGCATGGAGCTAGGGAGTAGTTTTATTTTATCTTCTATTAAGTTAATGTCATAAACAATCATAGACATAAAGTTAAGACTTGATTAAAACGGTTGATTTTAATTCATGAATGTCTACCAAAAAACACAACTTAATAATCATGTTTTCTAATAGTGTTACATGCAATATAAAAAGAGAACAACAATTTTTTTAAGAAAACCCTCACACAATCCAACCTAAGCTAGCTTTGCTTCTCCCATACGCAGTAGCAGCTACCATACGTCACAACTTTGTAATTTGGAGGAATAAGATTGCCTGTATCATATTTTGATCCAATCTTCACTATGATTTTCTCATCAATCATTGCCATATATAGATCAGGATCACATGCCATAATATTGACACGACTCGTTTCAGATATTCCATTTCTTGTTCTAACTGAAGTTAATCTTATAATCTCTTCCTTTAATCCCCAATCAAAGAAATGGTCATAAAACTGCATAATCAAAACAATAAAGATCTTAGTTAGCAAATATAAAGTAGCTAAATAATGAAATCTTACCTATTATATGTGACAAATAATATATTAAGTGTATCGTAGTAACTTACTATTGATGGTATTCCTGGATGGGTGAGAATATAAGCATAACCTTGCATGACTTTATCAGGTGGAAAAGGCCAAAGTTTTTGACTAGATCCAGTATCATGGTTATCAAGGAAAGTAACAGCATTTTTTGGTAAAATTCCAATAAGTCCACTAGGTCTACCATTAGGGTCTTTCATTCTCCACCATTGTCCTTGCACTGCATATTGAAGTATTCCTTTTGTAGTAAAATCAAAGGCAGTAACAACTCCTCCACCAGAGGCTTGAACCCATCTAGCTAGCTCGTTTCGATGTCCGTCTTGGTTGTAATCAGGTGCACCATTAAGATAAGTAATGGAGTCCCATAGCTCTCCAACCGCGAAATCTGGCTTAGTTTGATCCATATATAATTTAGTTATGCTAGGAGAATATCCTTTAACGAAATCTAATCTCCAACCATCAAAGCCTATACTTGTTTTAAGCCAATTCATCCAATCTATTAACTCTTTTTGTACTCTAGGATTTAGATGATCAATATCTGGTGCAGCTGCATAGCCATCTCCTGTATCTGGATTTCCTGAACCATCTGAGTATTGAGTATCATCTCGACATATTGCCCAAGGACCCCAATCTAATCGATTATCTGGAGTTCCACCTTCGAATATGCAGTATATACCTCTTCCATCTTTGTATTCGGCAGTTCTATGATTTATTACTATATCTGCAACACTTTTAATCCCTTTTTGATGCAAACTGGCTATTAGTGTCTTTAATTCCATCTGATTTCCATATTTTGATGCGTTCAGATCGTATAGTCTTCCAGGCAAATATCCTAAGGATTGATAATTCAATTAGGAGTGTAACAAAAATTGACAATTATTAAATGAAATGGGTACTCGCTCTGTTTCATTTTAATGGTAACACTGTAAGTCTTGACGATGCTATTCACAAGTCTACATTTCACTATCATTTGTGATTAATGAGTTAAAAAAATATAATCATTTGAAATTTTTTTTGATTCGTTTCGCTAAGTACTTTTAGAACATCAATTTTTTTTTATAGTTTCTACAAATGTAAAATTTGAGATGTTAACATTCAAATATTTACATTATCAAATATAAAAAGGTAAAATGTGACTATTAAAAAGAAATAAAAGTAAAGAAGTAGTATAAATTGAATATTTCATTACTAATTCAACTTACACTATCGACATGGTTATCAAATTTGAGAGTGTACAAATAAAGTAGCTAGTCAAGTACATGCATGCATGAATTTATCAATGCTTTAAGAAAAACAAAACTACATAATTCTTCTAGACAAGGTAATCCTCGTAGCAGTTGTTACCCAATTAATCATCAATATGAGAAAAATTTATATAGGAAAACACTGTTTTTCCTTGTCTTTGTATTATTTGATGCATGTCTTATGTCATGAAAATCAAACAGAAAACAGAAACGAAGTCATCATCATTTGGGATACAATTAGATAAAAGGCAACTCTAAAGAATTTTTTTTCACATTTACTGAAAGCATGCATGAAAATTAGGATTACCCTGAGGTGAAACTGAGTGCGTTGGCGGAGGAAGCCACACGTGAGTTACTCCAGCTCTAGCCAAATCATTAACTGAGCCTTTTAAAAAGTTGTACAATCCTCCTGGCTTATTCCATGAATCCCAGTTGAATCCCTAATCACAACGGTAATTAATATATGAGACATTTAATTTGTTTTGTATTAATAAACACGAACAGGAAAAAAAGTATATATAATCCTAATGCCCATTTAAATTAAGTAGGCTTTGTTTCATTTAACTTAAACCATCTTCCCTAATTCCCCTGATCATCGGAAATGTTTTCTAATGTTTTTTCTCACTAAAAATAATAATAATTTAACTACTTAAATCATAAATTAATTATATATAATGCTTCATAACATTGCTATATATATACAATATCAACGTCTTAAATAAATCGATATGTAATAAGATAAAACAATTTTTCTTCCTTTTCCAGTAAGAAACTATAATAATCATTCTAGACTAGAGTGATAGTACATCCCTTATTTTTCTATAAAAATTATTGAAAGAGACAGTCTAACTTTAATATGAAAGTACACCGAGTCAGTAAATGGATTAAACTAGTCACAAAAAGAAATGAATCTAGTTACTATTCGATTAATTCTCTTTTTAATATTGGACCTATCATTGCCTAATTTTAATTTAAAAGTAGGCGGTATCTTACAAGACAAACTCTTTTTTCTATTCTTTAGATTAAAAATATTGTGCTCGAAAATCCAAAATGTAAACGATATATAGAATTGTATATATATATATGTAAAAAAAATAAAATTTGATGTAAGATTTGTGTATCAATGTATATATATAAAATATTATTAAATTTACAGAAGTAAATAATATGTACTTTAGAGATATTAATTATTAAGTGTACGCATTAATTACAGAGTGTACAAAAACAAATATAAGAAGAAAAATAAACTCGAAATGAGAATTGCCTATATCATGTACGCTATTGTGATTTCACAAAAATGTTCACTTAATTGATAAAATTATGAGAAACATGGGCAGTTGGTCTCTAAACACCTCCACCAAAATGTAGGAAAATGGAGTAGAATATATGTTACCATAATGTATGTACATAACTATCTAATTTAGCTAGGTATAATACTATATGCTAAATTTGGTCAGTACGTATGATTCACTGACCTGAAACAACAACGTAGGAGTGGCTAGGCTAATTAGGAGAGAGAAAGACAGAAAAAAGAAGGTAAAAGTGAGAAAATTGGAACACTTCATCTTTATAAGAAAATACTCGTAAACTATATAACAACTTCTTATGCAATTTGCATGAGTCTACGTAGAGCAAGAAGGGGTATATATAGAGGGAAATACATGTGAAGATAAGATTGGAAAACGCTGTTCGGTGCAAACTAACTGCAGTTGATAATCTCTGGCTAGCCGCATTAATTGACAACTTAATTCTTTGCCAAATGCTTGCACCGCGAGTATACTCTCACTTCACTCTACAGTATTTTAAATTTTAAATTATTAAGAAATCTAACGCATCGTAAACTACTTGTATTACTTAGTGTATACGTATCTTCTTTTTGCAACAGAAAATAAATGGTTGCTTTTTTAGATAAGAACGGTACTTTTTTTTCCCCTTCAAAAATAAAATATACGTTTAAGAAGAATACTAAACTATTATTGTTACATGATAATAATAAAATAAAAATGAAAAGTCATGTAGGGTTTATATATATATATATATATATATATATATATATATATATATATATATATATATCAATGGATTTCATGATATGTCCTTACTCAAATTAAGTGATAAATATAAATATATATAGTAAAAATATTACATGGATGTCATCTACTAGGATAAAACTGATCTTATGGATGTGGTATTTAAGACTTAAGACCAAACTTTGTCCAATATCACAAACTTAGTTGTTCGTTATACATTGTAAAATGAGATTAAGAATCATGTCACTTTCCTCTTTGTAAAGGTAGTTATGTACACCTCTGTCTCATTAAGATGACCAATTGAGCCAACCAAACATTAAGCCCCAAATATGAATAGTTCAAAATAAAACTTTCAATGTGTAGAAACGGTTTTTTTCTTCCTATTACGTAGCTCTTTCAATGAATACGTCTTAATGTACCAGAGATAAGTTTGACAATGGTTGTCACTTGTATGTTCTCAATATAAAGACTGAATGAAAAGTGTATTGTACATGTATCTATATCGTAAAAAAAAAAAACAAGAATATGTATATGTACCAATATACCAATTTTCATTGTAAATTTGTGTTAGTAAAGTAGTAGTTTTTAAATCTTTGTGACCTCGTCCAACAGGACTTGTTTGATATATTACTCAAATATTATCTGATATCATAAATAATTCTATCTAATAGAGTACTTTGGATAAAGGGGATGACAAGGCAAGTCAACATATAGAAGTCATGCTTAGGCAGCTTTACCAGGTAACAGAATCATCCACATGCATGGCTGCAGCGCAACTGCTCTATTTATGAAAGCAGGAAAACCTATGCATGCCCACCGCGCGCGGTTCTCTTCTCACTGTTGCTTAGGCCTCAGGGCACCACCATATATAATTGCAGTAACTGGTTACATAATTAGACTCTTAGAGGGTGTTTGGTATGGAAAACGTAAACGGAATGGAAAGGATTTGGATAAGAAGGGGAAATGGAAATAATAACCGTTACTTTTAATTGTTGTTTGGTATCCTAGTGGAATGGAAACAATTGAGAGGATTAAGATTGAGGAAGGAAACGTAATTTGTTTCCACTAGTTTGATAAGGGTAGCAAATGGGGGGATTATGTTTCTCCTTGAAAACGGTATTTGTTACTTAACACTCATACCAAACAATTAGAAATGAAAACACTTATTTGAATCCGTTTCCTGCATCAAAATTTTCCATACCAAACACACTCTTAGAGTATGTTTGGTTTAAAATATGAAAAGGAAATAAATTTAAATATGAGTAGAAAGATAACAAAACTTGTTAACTTTACTGAATTTTTGTTTCAAGTCTCCGAATAGAAAAAGAATACTAACTATTACCATCAACAAACATATTTCATTACTAAAGGGAAGGTAACAAACTAGCTAGGATAGTCCCCTAGTTTGTTTCTTTTTCTATGGTTCATCCCTCCTCAATCGATTTCCGTTACTTAGTGGTACTTGATTTCCTAATTTGTTACCTCCCCCCTCAAGTAACAAAATCTGTTTGTCGGTGATAATAGCTACCATTTTCTTTCCATTTGAATGCTTGAATCATACACCTACTAAAGGTAAGAGTTATGCTACCATTCCACTTCTCTATTTGATCCATCCCATTTCCTTTCCATGTACTACTTGAACCAAACATGCTCTTAGAGTGTGTCATATTTAATTGATTTTAATTTATTTGCACTTAGTTTAACTTATATATTGAACACATTTGGAGATATACAGTTTGTTTGTTTTTATTTATTTATGAAATTATTCCAAATAAGTTAAACATAAAATACTACATGAATCCATTGCATCACATCTATAATCACCTTAAAAACACAGACTTTTTCGATTTTGATGTGTACAAAAAGCCTAATTAGTATGCATGTTATTTGCTTGGTTTTGAAAGACGATTACTCCTAAGATGAGAGTTCTCTATACTGATGATTGATGTAATATATGCTCAAGCGATATGATACTCAGCTTCTTCTATATCTCTATTAAGAGACTAAGCAATCTTAGTAGAAGGAATGACCATATTCTTAAAGGTTGTTTTGATTACCGACCAATATTTTCAGTTACGTATATATCTATAAATGACAAAAATCAATTAATATTTTTGGAAAGTAACCATTGCAACAAATCTAAGTTGATCCACCTATAACATCATCCTTTATTATTACTAAGCTTATATACACGTGATTCGTGCGTTAATTTCACAACTTGTTATTTGTTGAAGCTATGATGTATATTTCACAACACACGTGAGTATCCACATTGATAAAAAACAGAGAGATATGTTCACTTTTTTTTTTTTGAGGGGAAAAGCAGTCGATCTTACTCCATTGATAATGTATCCATCAAAACATAGGGAGCCACCTCCATCGGAGAGTGGTTCTCCCAAATTTGTTCAACCCCAAAAGGGATGATTTTCGCTAAATTATGAGCTACACAATTACCGTCCCGTTTCACATGAGACCAAACAATGGAGTTAAAATCAACACTAGAAGAAAGAATACTATGGAGCACAAGATCGAGATCCGAGAGAAAGATTGCATGTTTAGAGAGCCGGGAGATCACCGTTTGACAATCCAATTCTACAATGACATTTTGCAAACCGTACCTCTTCCCCAACCGCAAAGCCATGTCAATAGCCTTTGCCTCCGCCACTTCCACTGACCAATAGGCACGCATCCTTCGAGTTGCAGCAAAGAGAACACGTCCAATTGAGTCTCGAGCTACAGTACCGAGGCCTACCTAGCCCTCAAAGGCCAAAGAAGCATCAACGTTAAGCTTGATGAAGTTCGTGGGGGGAGCCGCCCAAACACGTGGACTCCTGGCCATAACCGGCTGAGGGGGATGGTAAATTTTCTCACAACAAGAATGTCACATTTTTCCGTCCGCCGAAATCGGACGCTAAAAATGCGGGATCAGACGCTAAAAATGCGGGATCAGACGCTAACGAGATTAGCGTCCGTCAACGGATGCTAATAGGCTAATGCAAAACACCTGGTCGCTAATTGTCCAATTACTGTCCGCTTAGCGGACGCTAAAATTTTAGCGTCCGAAATTTCAGCTTTAGCGTCCGATTAAATGTCGGACGCTAATTAGCGTCCAATTAAAGTCGGAAACTAATTAGCGTCTGATTAAAGTCGGAAGCTAATTAGCGTCCGACTAAAATCGGACGCTAAAGCTGCTAAAGCTGTAAACCAGACAAAACAGCTGCTTTTGCTCAGATGGTTTTGTTATCACCTTTCACTTTGCCCAAGGTGTTACTTTACTATTTTTATTTAATTCATTTTATTAACTTTCAATTATTATTTCAAAATGAACAATGTTAGAATAACAAAAATTGAGAATTAAACAAATGAGAATTTTATTTAAAATAAATATATATAATTACAATCTAATACCAAAATTTAGTACTATAATAGTATAATTACATTGTAACTAAAATCTAATACAACTTCAATCTAATACTAGTCGGACCCACTGCCAAGGTACTGCACCACCGCGCCAGCCACCGCACCACCAGAAACCTCACCAGCGCATCAACCACTGAACCACATCTCCGCCGTGCCAGCCACCGCTCCGCCGCACCAACCACCTATAAATACCAAAAAATAAAAAAATGAACCAAAAAAAGAAATAAAACTAATTAATTTTAAAATTGATTAATGTTAATGACATAGAGACTAGATCTGATATTATCATTATAACTTCTCAATAATTGTAAAATTGACTAAGAAATTACACTTGAAAAGGGGGAGATGTAGAGATATATCATAATCATTTGGAAGGAACAAAAGATGAAGTTAATTGCTATACCTTTGATTGATTAAAAAAACTTAACCATTAGATCACCACATATTGATTAAAAAAAACTTAACCATCAGATCACCAGATGAAGTTAACTGCTATACCTTTGATTGATTAAAAAAACTCAATATTATCATAATCATCGAATCACGACCACTGCGGCGAAAAACTTAACTACAATTCATGAAACAATTGTCAGTATGAGGGTAAAAACCAAAAAAGACCCTAAAAATAACCCTAAATTGATTAAAAAAAATTATACAGATTGATTCCTAAAAAACGAAAAACGCGAAAAAAAAACACGAAAAACTGATTTCCCAAAAAAACGAAAATTGATTTCCAAATCAACGAAAAACGCAAAATCAAAAATAGAAATCAAAATTCGAATATATAAGAAAAACTCCTCAGATTTCGAACCCTAGATACCAAGAATCTCGAAATAAACCCCAAAATCCAAAAAATCAAAAGACAAAAACCGAAAAACCAAAGACAAAAAAGCCAAAATCGCGAAATTGAATAACCAAATCGAAAATAAAAATACACAAAATCAAAATCTCATAAAACCGAAAACCCAAAAAAATAAAGAAAAATCGCAAACCAAAAAAAAATTAAAAAATGTTAGGGAATTCAGATCTAGGAAAAACCGAAAAACCAAGAACAAGAAAACGCAAAATGAAATTAAAAAAATAAAGAAAATTGAGCAAAGAAACTCCATAATCAACAATCAAAACTAAAAAAAAAACATATTTATTAGTTAAATCTGAGTAGAAAAACCTGATTTCGTGAGATCTGAAAGAAAGAGAGAGCACCGTGTGTGATTTCAATTTTCTTATGAGGAAGTAGAGAGAGAAACGTGAGAGTGAGGAAGAAAGAGAAACGTGAGAGTGAGGAAGAGAGAGGGAGGCGTGGAAAGAGTGAGGAAGAGAGAGAGAGGGGCGTGGGTTTAGTGTTATTTGGTCGACTGGAGGAACTAGATGGTATTTATATCGCTTTTTACCGACCGTCTTTCGGACAGTATTTTAACCTAACGGACGCTAATTAGCGTTCAGTTAAATGAACGGACGCTAAATCTCAAAAAATGGACGCTAATTTGCGTCTGTCATATATCGGACGCTAATTTTGAATTTACCGTCCGCTTATATTATCGGACGCTAAATTCAGACGCTAAAAAGGCGAATTCTTGTTTTGTCTGCATGTACGTGCCATGTTCTTCAACCCAGCGATTGACTCGAGCAAGTAACACACTGTGGGGAGCTTGTTTGTTATTGAAAACCATGGATTTACGATCCCCCCAGATCCACCAGGCCATGAACGCTCCCTTAACTCTCAGCTTGTTGTCAACATCACGCCATTGTAGCAATGTATCACACATTGAACCCTCAATCGACTGAAGTCGCAGCTCATCACAACCACAATCATTCCATAAATCCAAAAGGCGAGGGCAAGAAAAAATAGCACGTACCTGTGATTCAGCTTCACCACAACCCGAGGGCATAAATTATCGTCTATCATGTGGCGGTTTTTGAGTAGGTCCCGAAATGGAAGGGTGTTTACACATGCGCCACTACAAGAATTGCCTCACTTTTGAGCTCACTTCCATACTCCATAAGTCAACCCAAGCTTGATGGAAATTATCAAGGTTTCCACCTTTGCCTATCATATATGCAGTTTTGACCAAATAACAAGCATCTTTAGTAAAAGCCCACGTGATTTCATCTTTCAAATTGAGGGAACTCAAAGGGGTACTGAGGATACATCTCACATCTCTTTCATTGAAAGAAGCTTCAATAGTTTCCACCTTCCACTCCTTGCAATCAAAATCAATCAAATCACACACCATGTTTACACCCTCCATTCGATCACTAGTAAGAAATATACCATTTTCATCAACCACCCATGGATCACTCCACAATTTAATTTGTGTTCCATTCACAACTCTCCACACAATCCCTTCTTTCAAAAGGGATTTGGAGCTCCAAATGCTACTCCAGGAATAGCTACATGAATATCCAAGAGAAGCTTCCAAGAACTCACAGTTTGGGTAGTACTTTGCTTTCATCACTCGAGCATAAAGAGAATTAGAAACACATACTAACCTCTAAGCTTGACGACCCAAAAGAGCATCATTGAGCACTTTGAGATCCTTGAAACCCATGCCACCCAAACATTTCAAAGTACACATTGATTCCTAATTTTTCCAGTGAATCTTCCTTTGGGAATCCGAGCTTCCCCACCAAAAACGTGCCATAGCTGAGTGGATTTTTTGAATGATAGAAGCAGGAAGCTTGTAAAAACCCATCAAATAGGTTGGGATAGCTTGAATCACAGACTTCAGCAGAATTTCTTTCTCGGCTCTAGAAAGTAGTTTCTCCTTCCAACCTTGGAGTTTCTTCCAAATTCTATCTAAAAGAGAATCGAATATAAGTTTTTTCAATCTCCCTGAAATAAAGGGGATACCAGGATATTTCTCATGATTTTCCACCTGTCTCATGTTCAGAACATTTGTCAAATCTTCTCTCTGTTTGATGCTGACTCCTCTGCTGAAAGACACCTCCGATTTTTCATAGTTAATTTTTTGCCCGGATGCTAACTCATATTTGTTGAGAATATCAACTATAACAGTGCATTCCTGAATAGAGGCTCTGGTGAAGAGTAAACTGTCATCAGCAAAGAAAAGATGTGATATTCTTGGGCCACTCCGACTGACTTTAACTCCATGAATCTGTCTCGCCTGAACTTTCCTCTGAATCATATTAGAGAAAGCATCAACAATCGTAATAAAAAGCTAAGATAAGGAGATAGGGGGTCACCTTGACGGAGACCTCGAGTTGGAGTCACGAACCACAAACACCTCCATTGATAATGAAGGAATAAGAAACAGAAGAAACACAATCCATGATCAAATTCACCCATCAGCCATCAAAACCCATATTGAGGAGAAGCTTGCGCGGAAAGCCCCATTCCACTGTTGTAGGCTTTACTCATGTCAAGTTTCATAGCTATTACCCCTCTGCGACTCCGGTTTCTGTATTTCATATAGTGAAAAAACTCAAGAGCAATGAGAGCATTATCTGTTATGAGACGCCCCAGAACAAAGGCACTCCGATTCTCAGAAACAATACTAGGCAGAATTTCCTTCAATATAATTACAATAGCCTTCGACACCAGCTTATAAATAACATTACATAGAGCAATAGGGCGGAATTCAATAACCTTAGTTGGAGTTTTAACTTTTGGAATCAAAGCAATGTTAGTATTATCAACACAGCGAGGGGAAAGAGAACCATGTAAAATATTACTAACAAATAAAAATACATCATCACCAACTATATGCCAGAAACGCTGATAGAAAATACCATGCATACCATCTGGACCAGGGGCCTTGCAAGGATGCATTTGTTGAAGTGCAGCATAAACTTCCTCCTTTGAGTAAGGCTTAGTAAGTAGAGAATTATAAGCTTCAGTAATCACCGGATAAACAAGTTGAAGTACTTCATTGAACTGGATGTCTGAAGGCGCAGTTGAAGTGAAAATCGAAGAGAAATAATCAGTGAAAATACCTTCAATATCTTGCCCATCTTCGCACCATTTCCCGTGCTCATCAAATAGACCCTTAACATAATTTCTTCTTTCTTTGTGATGCTTTATGGTGGAAATATTTTGTATATTTATCGTTGTCACGAACCTCAGCAACTCTTGACCTCAAATACCAATAGGCTTCGTGCTTTGCATGGAGGTCATCAAGAGTTTTCTCCAACTGAAGGCACCTGTCACAAGAGGCTACCGAAATGTCTTGTTGTTGGGCCAATAAGAGCTACATTTCCACCTTCTCAATCTGCTTTGCAAGTTGGCGGAATTTCTTCCCACTCCACTGGACTAGGTTGTGGGCCATCCCAGCAATTTGGCCCATTAAATCTTCACCAACCGAGCTCCCCCAAGCTCCTTTTACCACTTCTTCGCAGCTTGTGTCAAGGAAACAGGCAGTTTTAAAATGAACCGACATTTTTTCCCAGTGGGCCTGCTACGAATAATGGGCCTGAGTATTATGGCCGAATGATCCGATTTGTATCTAAGAGAATTTTCAGCAGCTGCATTTGGGTACAAATCATGCCATGAAGATGAACTAATGTACCTATATCAAGCCTTTCACGGATGCAAGTAGAAGGGGAATTACCTCTCTCCCAAGTATACCAAGGCCCAACACAACCAAGGTCTCGAAGGGATAAATCATTCATCATATCTCTAAAGTTACCCATCTCCCATCTCATTCTATATGCCCCTCCCTCCTTCTCATAACTCAAAATCTCATCAAATCGCCACCAAGAAGGATAGGCAAATTAGTTTCTTCACACAAATGACGAATGAGGGTCCAAGTGTGATGTTTCTCCTCCTCCTTTGCCCAACCATACACCTTCACAAACCTCCACTTTTTTATACCATCCTCCACATCACCACAAATATGATGTGAAAAAGAAACAAGAGAAAAAACAACTTCCTCCTTCCAATACAAACACAAACCGCCCACTCTCCCTCCATTAGCAACACCAAAAGCATTCGAGAAACCTAAACGACTCTTCAAATTTTCAGCTTCAGTTTTATTAATCATAGTTTCAGAAAGAAATACAAAATCAGGGGCATACAAAGTGCTCCATCTACGGAGCTGACGAACTGACCAAGGGTTGACCATCCCTCGGCAGTTCCAACATTTAATAGTCATAATGATGGGCGGGATTGGTCAAAGCCAACCTCCGCCGAAGAAATGATCAGTGAGTCATGGGATGTGCTTAGCTTAGGACGCTTCATTATACCGTCAAATTTATCATAAATCATAGATTCACAATCTAACTGTCTCTTTGTCACATTCATAGCAGGGTCCATATCCATGAGCTGAACTGTACCTTTTTCATCCATAATGTTGCGGGCCATGCGCTTCCAAGTGTGAGACTTGCCTGCTTTTATTTCCTTATTGCTTGTGAAAGTGAACCCAGTGGTAGGAACAATACCAGATACTGCTTCAGTTGGACTTAGGCTAGAAGGCCCAACTAGCTAGGGAGTGCAAGAGAATTCACAAGAAGAGGCCGAATTCTGAGGGGACCCAACTAAAGCACCCACCTCCTCATTTAATGCAAAGGGGCTACTTTCCTTGTTGTCATATGATTTTAAGATACGGTAGAGCATGCTTTGTCTTATGAATTAGACACTCTCTTTTTGTGATGGGTGCGATCCAAGCCCATATTAAACATTATTCCATTGTGATGTGACTACTTTATTAGTGAGTCCTTAAATTATTCTCTTTTGTAATTTTTTTTACCATTAAGGGTAAATTAAATTAAGTATTTTTAGAGGGGACACTATCTTTCCCCTCTTTCCTTACATAGTAGAGATGCATAAATGAAAAATATGAAAACTTCCTATAACATTGATATACAATTAATGAGATAGAAGATTCTTCTTCCTCAATTAGCAAGAAAGATATCTAGAAATGGTGAGATCTAATATTATAATTTTCTCTTAAAAGTTATTTTGGGTGGGTAGATATTTTTGCAATATATATATATATATATATATATATATATATATATATATATATATATATAGAGAGAGAGAGGAGAGAGAGAGAGAGAGAGAGAGAGAGAGAGAGAGAGAGAGAGAGAGAGATGTAGGAACCACTAGAAACTAACTTTAAACTGAAAATTGACATTTTTGCTTATTTTGCAGATTTTAGCTCATTTTATGTTTTTGCTCATTTTAAGAAATTATTGCTCATGTTAACAAACTTTCGCTCATTTTACGAAATTTTTGCTCATTTTACAATTTTTTGTTCATTTTATGTTTTTGCTCATTTTAAGAAACTTTTGCTTATTTTATGCTATATATATAACTAATGCTCATCTTTCCCCTCTTTCATTGCATAGTAGAGAATGCATACTTACATGAGAAATGAGAATGAATTTTAGGTGATATAACTCTTATGAATAAGTGATGTAACTCTAATAAAAAAAGTGATGTAACTCTAAAAAATGAATATTAGAAGGGAAAAAAATTCAAAAAAAAAAAAAAAAAATTTTGGGCTCAATTTTTTTTTTTTTTGGGGGGGGGGGGGTATAACTCTAATTAACAAGTGTTGTAGCTCTAATCCAATCGTGTTGTTGAGATTCATTCTCATTTCTCATGCAAGGAGCATTCTCATGTGATCTTGCCCATATATACATATATGGTTGAGATGCGGTGAGAATGAGTCCTTATGTGAGAACATATATCATATGTGAGAACAGATAATGTAGGTCAGAACATGATGTACATTGTTTTATAATATCATGTACGTCATTTTAGAACATCATGTACATCGTTTTAGAACATCATGTACCTCATTTTAGAACATGATGTACATCGTTTTAGAACATGTTGTACATCATTTTAGAACATGTTGTTCGTTATTTTAGAGCATGATGTACATTAATTTAGAACATGACATAATTACATCATTCTGGAACATGATGTACATTATTTTGGAACAACATACTTTCGACATTTTCATCTTCTATTACTCCTTATATTTCGTCCTTGGAATAGGTTTTAACTCCTCAGCAGGGCAACATGGAAACCATTTTGTTTCCCATAGAACTGAATGAATTTACAACTTGAGGAGTGACAAAACTATTAGTAGTGATTGAACTAGTCGATTGTTCATTATTCACAACTCCAACAACTAGAAGGGAATATGAACAAAGTTTAGACCATGTGCATAAAGTTCCAGATAACGTGCCTATAAATTTAGAACGTGTGCACAATGGTTTATAACATGATTAATTCTTACTTATTTTAGTTACATTCATCTTTTACATCTAATCCATGTTTGGGAGTACAAAACTCCAAATTCGAACATTGCTGAACAATCCCTAACCACCTCATATTTTAATTTCATCAGATTGTTATACGTCGTCCATAAAGTACTTAAAATCGCCCAAAATATATTTTTATAGACTATTTTATCCTTTTCTCTTTTTTACACTACCCACCACCCCCACCACCACCAACCTACTGCCATTTCACCTTCTCCTCTTTTCCCCACCACCCACCATCTCACCACCACCTACCTTCCCTCTCCTCTTTTCGCTCTAGATATTACATAAGTAAAATGAAAATTCTGGATTCGATTAAAACTATGATATCAATGATCATGACTGCAGCAAGCATTGGATTCGAAATAAATAGTATACAGACTACCAATAAACATACAATAAACTCTTCCTAGTATTGTAAGCCATCCCAAACACCCCAAAACAATGCCGAGAGTTGAAGTAAGCAAGGACTAATCAATCAAACAAAAAAAAAAACACCCAATTTCATGAAACACCCACCATATAAAGAATGCAAAACAAATTGCAAATGTTGAATTTAACCAAAAGCGGCGACCCAAAGAGAAATTTGAGGCGATGCCATTGATGGAATTGCTTATAAATTACACCCCCCCACCCCCACCATCACCACCTACCTTCCCACTACCACCGTCGACCTCCACGCCGTTGAAATTTTTTTATATCGGCGAACGTCCGGCCAGGACGTTCAGCCCATGGGGCGATCGTCCGGCCATGACGTTCATCCCATGGGGTGAACGTCCGGCTAGGACGTTCGCGACATGGGATGAACGTCCTGGCCGGACGATCGTCGATATAAAAAAATTTCAACCCATGGGAACAACAGAAGAGTAGAAGAGAAGAGGAAGGTAAAGGGGAGGCTGGTGGGTGGTGGTGGTAAAGCAGGTGGTGGGGTTTGATATATATATATATATATTTTTGACAGGGTGGTGGGGTTTGATATTGAGGAAGAAGAAATTGATATTTTGGGGTGGGGGTTTGATATTGAGGATGAAAGAGAAAGAATGAGATAAGAAGGGTGGCCAGTGGGTGGCGGTGGTACAGGAGGTGGTGGTGCAAGAGTGAGGTGGTTGATGATGGGGCTGTGGTTTAGGAAAAAAAGGTTAAAAATGTAATTTTAATTTTTTTTCTGGGCGATTTTAAGTACTTTATGGGCGACGTATAGAAGTTCAGATTCCATTTCAACCACAAAATTAGGCTTAAAAAATTGAACTTTTTCTTGCAACAATTGTTTTCTCAATGATCATCAATGAATGTGGAAAGATTGCAACGCAAAGTAAAAGATTGGATCAAAGAGCACAACTCGAAATTTTCGAAACTTCAACTTCCGCCATGGTCTCAGCTTCAATGGGTGACAGTGAAGTGGCCGCCATGGTCGGATTTGGTCCATGAGACAATTTTGCCTTATGTTGTGGTGAAGGTGAGTAGAGGCATGTATATTTCTAGAATTTTGGCCCATATTCGAGTGGTGGATTGGGTTGTCAGGAGGTGCGTGGGAGGGAAGTTAGGAATAAGAGCCGATCGATTAAACTAGATCTAAGGTTCCATATTTATTCGCACATAAAAAAGTATTTTCATATAAGGAGGTGTTCTCACAAGAGCTTTCCATATATATATATATATATATATATATATATATATATATATAGGAATGGGATCTTGTGAAAACAACAATTAAGCTGAAAACTAAAAATAGTTAATCTGAGCCGTTGGATTTATAAAATGATATTTTGAACGGCCATGATTTAACCATACGCGTGCCACTTGATTTTCTTTCTATTACTCCTCATTCTCAAACAGATTCTCTCTCCTAATCTCTTGAAACACCATTTTCCTCCAAGCAGATAACTTTCTCTCTCTTACCTCTCATCTCTACCTCTCACCGGCGATTTTCTCTCTCCTCATCTCAACTTCCATAGCAGCCCTATTTCTCCATAATCTTGAATCCGCCATTTTTGCTCTCCAACTAAATTTTTGGATCTAGTAATTTTCGATCGAAATTGCGAAGAGATCTTCATTTTTTGTTCAAATTCAATCTGTTGTTAAACAATTACTAGATTCGATTAGAACAGATCGAATTTGAACGAAAAATGAAATTTACGAAACTTGTGTTTGGAGTTTGGACACTGACCTTCACCTAATCCTCGTTGTGCCGGAACTCGCTGCTGCATTATGGTTGGCTTTCAATCTCTCTCCTCGCTCTTTCACTCTCTTACTGTCTTGGTAATTTACTCCTTTACTCAATTTATTAGATTTAACACATTTATGGCGATGGTATAGTTCAAAATTTGTTGTTGTACCTTATTGATGCTATTTATTTGCAGGTTCTATCTCTGCCTCTGATACAAAGATGAAACAAAATCTCAGCAGCTTTATTCTTATGGATTTTTATTGGATTGCTCAATTTGGATTCATATTAGATGCTTTTTTTTAGGCTATGAACATTCATTCTTCTTGATTTTTCTTTTATTCTTGTTAAATGTTATTTACTTTTCAATAGTTCGAATATTGAAAATAAAGCATACTCTTCTAATCTTATAATTGTAATTGTCAAATTACGTGATTGTTGTCGGTGATTTGATTTTTGACTTGTGAATTTTTGGTGGATTTTGGTGGATTTTAGTGTAGATTTGTTGAAAACTTAAAAGTTACCCTATATCAAGTTTTTTATTAGTTTCCAAAGTATTATTATTAGTTGTTGTTTTAAACCTATTTGTTACCCCTCTCACTAACATATATTTGGCGAAATTCATACAAAGTATTGTTATTAGTTGCCAAAGTATTGTGATTAGTTGATGTTTTAAAGCTATTTGTTACCCCCTCTCACTAACATATATTTCAAGGTAAAAAGTTACCTTAAAAGTGGTAATAGTTACTCTTATAATAAATAAAGTTACCCTTGAAATATATAGAACTATCCTAAATATAATAAAGTTACCCAAAAACTGACAAAAGTTACCCTAAAAGTGTTAAAAGTTATCCTAAAGGGGTTAAAAGTTACTTTGTTTTCAGTTTTCAGCCTAAGAGTCGTTTTCAGCGGATCCTTCCCCTATATATATATATATATATATATATATATATATATTATATATATATATATATATATATATATATATATATATATATTATATAAGTCAAGGGAGGAGGTGTGGTGTCCTCTTTTGAAGTGACTAAAATACCCTTAATGATCTAATTAATGGAATGAAAAAATTACAAAAGCAAATCATTTAAAAGTTCTCATTCCAACTTGCCATTTAAAACAAGTTTAAAATGGTATATGCATCAAATACTTCAATCAAAAATTAAATGGACAAAATATTTATACCTTATAAAAAAAGATGGCATACATAACGTGCACATGAAAAGTTTGAACATTCACTACCTTTGATACTCTTTAATTCAGTTAAACTAACTCATTATTTTTGTTCTTTCTGTTCAATATTTATTCACAAAAAATTAATATTAACAATCACTCACAACATTTTTATTTTTTACATTAGCGAATTAATATATCTAAATTCATCTAACTGTTGAATTTTTCACATTTAAGTTTAATCATAAATAAAGTACGAATAGAGTATCTAATAGAATAACAAATTTTGAAATTAACGCACGCATCGCGTGCATATGAAGGCTAGTATATATCGGGGTAGGATCCGCTGAAAACAGTTCTTAATCTGAAGACTGAAAACAAGGGTAACTTTTACCACTTTTAGGGTAACTTTATATACTTTAGGGGTAACGTTTGCCTGTTTTAGGGTAACTTCATTATATTAAGGATCACTTTATATATTTCAAGGACAACTTTATATATTATAAGGGGAACTTTAAGTACGTTTAGGATAACTTTATTATGTCATAGTTAATTTTTATCTTTTTAGGGTAACTTTGAGTATTATAATTGTAACTTTGAGTATTATAAGGATAACTTTAACTAATAGTATTACAGTAACTTTTAAGTTTTGATATTCCCCACCTTCTTCTTCAACCTTCATCTTCTTCAACCTTCTTTTTCTCCCTCAACTCTCATAATAAAAAATTAGGATACCAAAAATCAAAAATAAAACCTCTGCAAATTGAAAACAGCAGCACTGGATGGACAATTCCTAGAACATTCTGCCATGTATAAGTGTTAAAAGACAATGAATTTTTAGAAGTTCCATACTCACGGAACTTTCATGTGAATGTTTCTTTTGCTACTTCATGTTGGCTCTTTGGCTTGATAATATATCTCATTTTCTTTGGTTTTCAAAAAGTTACAAGTTGGTCCACTTAGGCAAAAGACAAATTTAACAAGCAGTTACCTTAGTACCTGTTTTTAGACATGTTTTTCAATATTTTGAAGCCAAAATCAAAAATAAGTAAAAATCAAAAAATAAAACAAGAATCAAACCTCTGCAAATTGAAAAAGAAGCCGAGAAAACCTAATATGAACAATCAATCAGACACAATAATAATTGTAAAAATTCGTAAATGAATGAGAGAGAGAAAAAGAGGGCAGAGATCAGAATTAAGAAGAAAGAAGAAGAAGAACAGCGTGGACTGTGAAGCTCGTTGCTATGGCAGTGTTCTTCGTTTTCGCCATTGATTTGTTCAACCCACAAGTTTTCTAGGGTTCGAATTCAAGCATTAGAATACATTAATTCGTCTGAAATGGCAGATTTTGCCTTTGAATTATGCATACCTACCATGAATTTGATGAAGTTCATAGAAATCAATTGGTGAGAGGAGAGAGAATTTGGGTTTTTTTTTTCGGGGGGGGGGGGAAGAGGAGTGAGAGAGGTGGGGGGGTTTATTTTGGATTTTATGAGGGGAGGGACAAAGAATTCCAGCTCTTAGATCATCTTAGTAATATTATTTGATGGCCCAGATCTTTTGTTTTCAGTTTTCACATTAATGAGTGTTTTCACAAGATCCTATTCCTATATATATATATATATATATTATAATATATATATATATATATAATTATATAATATATATATATATATATATATACATATACACATATACATATACATATACACATATACATATACACATACACATATACATATACATATACATATACACATACACATATACATATACATATACATATACACATATACATATACATATACATATACATATACATATACATATACATATACATATACATATACATATACATATACATATACATATACATATACATATACATATACACATATACATATACATATACATATACATATACATATACATATACATATACATATACATATACATATACATATACATATACATATACATATACATATACACATATACATATACATATACACATATACATATACACATATACATATACACATATACATATACATATACATATACATATACACATATACATATACATATACATATATACATATATAAATATACACATACATATACACATATATATACACATACATATACACATATATATATATATATACACACATAAGGTAGGTGTTCTCACAAGAGTTGATCTTAATGCTTTTAATAATATGATTCGTCTATATGGTATAAAATGGCCCGACCCGAAGTTTAACAGAAGTCGAATTGATGTTCAATAGGGAATGGACCGGATACTTCACAATGATTGAACTAAGGTCATATGTAATTCAACCCGAGTACACTGACTCGACCCAAGCGTACATGAAACCCAAATATGACCTGCGCAAGCACTAGTACAGAATGGACGATTTGCGTCGGATGCGAGGCGCCAATTTGCGTTGGACATGGGTCGAGGTCACAGGTGTCGACGCAGATCAAGATACAGGATCTGCGTCGGACAACGATGCGATGCAGGTGACTAACTATCTGTGTAGGATCCTACCTACCATGTGACGCAGATGGGAAGGTCGCCAAGGCATAACAACCCAAGACTCATCCGCCTCGCGCATTGCCAACATGCGACGCAGATGAGTGTGCTGCCAAGCCCCTTAAATAGTGTTTTGCATCGAACAGAAGTCCACATTTGACGCAAATTGCTATTTTTTAATATAAAAAAACTAATTACACGAATTGCAGCTCATAACTCAAACAAATTAACTGATGTTTATTATATGCTACTGGAATTTCGACTGATGTTTCAACTTAAACAAATTAACCAGTAATTAACCAATTGGAATTTCAACTCAAACAAATTAAACAGTAATTAAAAAAAAAATAGAAGTAGTGTTTTATTGAGTAGAAGGGATTTTTTTTACAAACACTAATTACAAAAAATACATAAATTACATAAACCAAAAGGTATTTGGGCTTGTAATCTGCGTCGCACCATGGGCGTCATACGACGCGCATAACTTCTGTTATGTGCGTCGCATTTTTTTCCCTTCCGACGCACATAGTTGTCTTGCGTCGCACGCTAGTTAGATACAACGCACATAGGTCGTCTTTTGCATCGAATCCTGTTGCATGCGACACAAATGAGTCTTCTGCGACGTTTGTCCTGTTGTGCGACGTAGATGGTGAGACGCAAATCGTCGTTTTTCTACTAGTGAAACCCGATTAAAAAATGTCCACGGGAGATCTTACCCGAGAATGGATTGACATGTAAACGGAACAACCAAGACCTGTCCGGAACCCGACAATCTCATAATTCAAATGCGATCGACCCAGATGAACAAAACTTGACCAATCACGACCCAGGACACTGACTTACATAATCTTGACCTGTCCGGGTCTGATCTGTTTCGTTGTAGGTATAACCATAACCTATTTTGACACCACTAGATAAGACATAGTTAAAAGATTTGTCAATTATCAACTAAAAACCATTAAAAAAAAGGAAACTAGGATAAGGGAGTTCACCGATTAGTTCAATTATGAAAACAATTACGCAAATAAGGGGGTAGACAAAAGAGAATGAATCAAAGGGGTCATCTTACAAGTCCCTAATTACACTTTCAATTTAAAGAGAGTTACTCAAATCGGAGGTTATGTCCTATTCTCATGCAACAAACCACAACTCAAGAATATGAATAAAAAGATGACTAAATAAATCGCTTAACTAAAATCCGTATTTTCGTGCAAATTTAGTTAAGTGAACAAATAAGGAGTCAACTCTTCAATTTCATCATTCAATCCTTCATTGGAATGACTAATACTTAAATTTCCATGGAGGCTAACCCAAAAAAACAACAATAAACTCTTATTGTTCATTTGATTTCATTTTTCAAAATAACCCCAAATATGTACCCAAAGGCTCATGATATCATTAATGACTTCGTCCTCTTCCCAAATAACTATTCACAAATCATAATCAATTATAAACGAAAAGATATTAACAACTATTAACATTAACTAAAATACTAATCTAGGATGAAGAAGTAAATAGAGTAAAATGACATGAAAGTAATAAAATAAAGCAACAAAATATGAAAGAGAGTAAGAAAATTTCAGTAAAGTTGTAAAGAGCCTTCAAATCTTCAAGTTTCCTTTTTGAATTCTTCAAATTGTAAGCTTTTAATAAGTTCCCTTTTTAAAATTTTAAAATTTCTCTTACTTCTCTGTCTAAAAAACCTAACTAAAACCTCTAACTAAGCTTATGGAGGCTAGCCCGCTCCTTCTCCTTCAAAAGTTAGGGTCAGTACTTTTAAAAGATTTAAGCATTAATTACATCATTAAACGGGTCGAAAAACAGGGATTTTCGCAGAATTCGAGTGGAGCGGGCGCTCCATATAGTTTAGAGCAGGCTCTCCGTACAATTTTGAGCAGGCATAAGGTTTTTTGGGCCTCTGGAGCGGGCGCTCCAAACAATACGTAAAGCGCGCTCCATTCTGGCAGATGCATATGACTTTAAACAACCACATCTCTTTCATTTTTTATCGGAATCAGGATCGTGACCACTGGTTGGAAAGATATCGAGCCAAACATTCACGTCCAATTTGAATCGCTGAAAAATATTCTATGTGCTGAAAGTTATGGCCCTTGCGCACAAATCCTTCCAAAAGCTCTTATTTTGCCAAAATTGCTCCACTCGATGCTTGGTGTGTGGTATGGAGGCCTGTATGGTTGAACCTACATTATCAAATACAAATAAGCATTATCAACTCCTATATAAATAGCCAAAATAATTAATATTCCCACATAAGCTATAAAAGCTCAATTAATCTAAATTAAGCAAAAAAAAACCTAGAAAAGGATAAATGAACAGGAAAAATGACTCTAAACATCAGAAAAATATATATATATTTGAGTGATATAAATATCACCATCACATATCTATCATTAGTTATCTAGCGTTCGTATAAGACTAGTATTTTTATGCAAATCTTTTTATGTTTTCACACGCAACTTTTTTTTTAATATGAGAAGGCTTCTTAGCTAGTGGGAAGGAATTACAGTTTCATCAAAAACATATACATGTGCAAATTAAACTGTAATCCTTTTTATTTTACTAAGATTTATAAATTAAAAATTATAAAAAGGATTATAATATATCGAGAAAATTTCTTTCTATTGAAATTATAACATACATTTTTCAAAAACATATTTAGTGAAATTGTGTCATGTCATCCACTTCTCACCTAACTTGACTATATATTAGAGGTAATCATGGGTCGTGCCGAGCCAAATCGTAAAAAAATTGCCCATTACTTAGGCCAGGCAAAATAATTGGGCAAAAAATTTATGCTCAAAGCCCGATATTTCGACCAAAAAGGGTGGGTTGTTTGCGTCAAAAAATAAACTAAAAAGATTTTTAGCTTGCTCAAAACTCAAAACAAAGCTAAAAAAAAAAAATCAAACCAGGTCTGACCATCCAAAATTAGGGCCAAGCCCGCTTTCATCAGCTCTACTGTATATATCCTATTGAAAACACAATGGCCTTATCACAAAAACTTATCGATTATCAACGCATAGGCAGGGATATAAATCTCTTTTTTCGCTATCCTCGACACCTCGAAAAAAAAAAGTCTTATTCTATTTCTGATATATCATCAGATACATGTGTAACCTAACTATCATAATTTAAGTATCTAGAAATTGGTATAAATGAAAATGAACCAGTAATAAGATAAACTTTAGCCTCTTCTGGCCCACTTGCTAACCGTTAAGTTCTGAGAATAGCTTGTTGATTGTCATTTCAGTTTCAGTGTTTCATTATCCAGGCATGAATCAGCACAGTACTCAGCAGGCTTGGCATGGCAATTAATGAACCTCTGGCTTATAACTGTAGGGTTTCAACATGCACCCATATTTCATATGTTAAAATATTTATTTCCTTCTTGCGAAGGCATTGCATGATTCCCCTAGAATTTCTAAATCCCACTGCTTAGATTGCCAGTGTGATGATGAGGTAATTATTACTGGATATAGATGACGTAACTGCAAACTGCTAAAGGAAGTCTATGTTTCTTTGGTTACAGCAGCTATTCAAGTCACATTTATGTCTGATTTGGTAATTTTTTATTGGAGTCAGGTATTATTAGATTTTTCATAAATGTACCTCGGCTATATCTAGAGAAATGATAAAACATTAAAGGTTAGTGATTTGGAAGGCATTAACAGGGGCCTTTTCGCAAAAAAAATTGGTGAAGGATTCAAAGAAAAAGTTGGAAAAGTATACTAATTGAATAAAAAAAGAAATTATTTAACTGCAATAATACAAACTTTTGACCGTTCAGTTACAATAATAATTTTTTTGATTATTAGTCCTTTTATTTCTTTATGATTGTTACCCTTCACTTTGGAAGACAAACAAGAAAATTGTGCAAAAAAAGAAATACAACAAAAGACAGGGCGTCCCAATCATTGAAGAAGCCCTAATAAAAAATGGGCTTTTAATTAGTAATATCATTCTTTATCACCTTTCGTATTAAGTTGATGGTTGTCTTTGTTGTTCATGATTAATCATTTATCAATTTTGTTTGAATATTTTATTTTCATCATCGAATCAGATATTGGAGAAATTCCTTCTTTTACCCTTATCTATTTATAAAATTAATCTACCTTCATATTAGTATTACTATCAAAGTATGATTAGTTTTTTGTGTGTGTTAGAATCGACTTAGAGTAGTAACAACGTAGAAGGGTTCGATCCCATGTTTCGAATTTCACCCTTGCAAACTTTACTAATTAAATTAGATGACATCCACGTTAAAGTATAATCAGTGCTTGCAATGGATTAGGGTTCTCAAGAATAATTATTGAGGGTAATTGTTGTTTAGTAGGTTTTGTTAGTGATTTGTTGGCATAAAAGTTAAAAAAAAAATCAAGTGTTTTAGCAATTGACTATTTAGTTCAACTGCATTACTAAGGAAAATGTGTATAACATAACGACATAAACAGAATAAGAAGCATTTGACTTGAGCACAGAAAAATTAATATGGGCATTTATAGGATTTGAACTCCTGCAACTCTTGCAATTCAAAGAAAACCACCAATCTACAATACCACTAAACTACATTTAATCGTTTCAGTATATGTCGCAACAAAATTGTATGTCTATTCGTTATCATTTTTTGATTTTTTGTTTTCAGTTTTTTTGAAAACAAAAAATAGGAAATCATAAAAAGTTGTTTTTATTTTTTAGTTGCCACTTTTCAAAATCATCATGTTTCTAATAAGTTAGAATAATTTTTGATCCATTATAGAACATATATCATATGACTTTCAAATACAAAAAATCAAAAACCTAAAAACCACAATGATGCCGAACGATCCCTTAGTTTTGAAATTTATAGTCCCCATTTTATTGTTGGCATTTTTCGGTGCACCGATTGTACTTGTTATTAGCCGGGGTTGATAAAAAAATATTGTTTGGTTTTGAAAAATGTAAAAGAAGCATTAATATAAAATAGGAGATAGAAAAATAGGGTAGGTGGAAAGATTTTGAGTGGATTACTATAATGAGTGGTGGGGTATATGAGGTAGAAAAGTATGAAAAGTTGATGTGATAAGTTACCATATAAGGAAAAAGTAGAGTGTAACAATTTAAAAAAGGGAATGAAGAGGAAAGCCTAACAAAAAAGAAAATAGATAGAACATATATAGTATATCAAACTTTTTTACAAATTTCCCCTAATAAGTCTACCAGTTGTTAATGACCATTCAGAACAGTGCAGGGCTGTGGGTTTATGAAGAAGAGCAGATCAAGGAATCTTTTGTGCAGTTTTACTAGGATCTTTTGGGTGCATCACTGGAAACCAGTTGTTAACTCCATATGTAGATCATTCTTATGGATTGGATGCTGCAATAACTCTAAACCTGGGTATGTGAGCTGGGAAGATGTTTGCAGGCATAAATCTCATGGTGGGCTGGGATTTAGAGCACTTCTACCCTGGAATTTGGCTATGATGGGGAATCTAGTTTAGGATATTGCAAGAAAGGCAGACAATTTGATGGTTAAATGGCTCCATGACATATACATCAAAACCCATAATTGGAGCACATTTGTTGCTCCACAAGGTGGAAGTTGGGTGGTTAAAGTAATTTGCTGAACTAAAGAGGTGCTGATTAAGACATGTGGGATATCCTGGATGAATTGCCATAAATATAGCACTGCTGCTATATACCTGAAGATGATGGATTCTGGGGTTAAGGAAGAATGGTGCCAGGCAATTTGGAGTCACCATAATGTGCCCAAGCACAACTTTGTTGGCTGGCTGGCAATGAAGAACAGATTACAGACTAGAGCCAGACTATCACTAATTGGTGTTTGTGAGAGTAATACTTGTATGCTATGTGATAATGGTAGTGTGGAGGATACTCAGCACCTGATTTTTGAATGTTACTATAGTCAGCAATGCCTTAGAAGGATTAAAAGATGGCTAGGTATTCATGCTTGTTAAGTTATTAATAAAGAGTTAGTTGTAACTGATTCAGGTGCCTAACAAACTTTGTAACTAATTTTGTTAGTTGTTAGTTTCTCCTAGCTATAAATAGCATTCTTAGCTGCTGTAATCATTTGAGCAATACAGTAATAAACTCTTCTTCTTTCTCTCTCTATATTCTCTCTGTATTACATCAATTTGATGTTCTTATTTTGTTCATGGTATCAGAGCTTATGGTAGCTCAATTATCTTCCGCAATTTCGTTGTCTGAAATTCTTCAAATTTCTCTTATTCTTCTATAATCTCTCTCTTATTCTTCTATATTTTCTTCAGATTACATTCTGATTGAATTTTTCAATTGATTTCTTTAATTCTTCAATTGATTCACAATGACGACTTCTGCAAATTCGAATGATAGTTCTACTCAGAACAACAATTCGAATATTGATGATCATTATTTCCTTCATGGAAGTGATAATCCATCTCTTTCTTTGACTGCACATTCCTTTAATGGCAGTAATTTTCTCAATTGGAGTAGAAGTATACGCATGTCCTTGATTGCTCGCAACAAACTGTGTTTCATTGATGGAACTTTATTGAAGCCAGATTCAACTTCAAAAGACCTCCAAAAATGGATACGAAATGATTACATGGTGATGACCTGGATTTTGAATTCAATTGAAAAATCTATAGCTGAGAATTTTCTGTTTGTAATTTCATCTCGTCAATTGTGGCTTGAAATCACTGAGAGGTATGGATCTACAAACGTTCCTCAAATTTTTCAGTTACATCGCTCTATTGCTTTATTACAGCAAGATAATAATTCAATTGCTGAGCATTATGGCAAATTGAAACGCTCTTGGGATGAACTGAATGCCTTGAAAGGCTTACCAGATTGCACTTGTGGTGCTATTTCTAAATGTTCATGTGGAATATTGAAGAAGATTTTTGATGCTGATCAAAGACTTAAACTGATGCAGTTTCTTGCTGGCTTGAATGAATCATATGATCAGGTGAAAACTAACATACTTAGTACTGATCCTTTACCTCTTGTGAACAAGGTATATTATACCTTGCAACAAGTTGAAAAACAACTTCAACTTAAGAATTCTGCTTCATTTCCTTCATCTGAATCAAGTGCTTTCTATGCTGGAAAGCCTAATTCTAAAGTTTATTACAACATATCATCTTCATCATCTGGAAAGAAGGATTTCAAGAAAATGAAGTTTGACAAATCTGAAAGGTTTTGTGAGCATTGTAAAATCAAAGGTCATACTATTGACACTTGTTTTAAGCTGGTTGGATACCCTGACTGGTATACAGCTTTGAAGAGTAAAGGGAAAATGGCTGCAAATGTTCATGTCAATGATTCATCATCTGGAATTCTTGGCAATTCACCATTGGAAGTTTCTTCTTCTCCTGGATCTTCTTCAGCTATTATGATTGATCCACAAATGATGAATTTCTGTCAACAATATCTCAAGCTAGCACAGCAAGGTACAACTGGAGGATCTCATACTTCACCTACTGAGTTACACTCTTCAGTTAACTTTGCAGGTATATTACTTGCAGCTAATACTACTTCTTGTTGTTCTTCTGCTACTTGGATAATTGACACTGGTGCTGCTGATCACATGGCTTCTTCTATCACTATGTTCAAATGTCTTACCACATTGAATAAACCAGTTAAAATTGGATTACCTAATGGAACAGTTATCTTAGTTCATAAGACAGGCTCAATTCAATTAACACCAAACATTATTCTTCATGATGTGCTATTTGTGCCAACTTTTCATCATAACCTACTTTCTGTAGGTAAATTACTTGATCAAAATCATCTTATGGCATGTTTTAAACAAAATTTCTGCCTATTTCAGGACCTTTTGACTAAAGAAGTCAAGGCTCTTGGCACAAGACATCTTGGTCTCTACACATTCACAGCTGCTTTACAACCTTCTTTCCCTGCTAGTTCTTCTTCTGAAAATTCAACACCAAATGTAATCTCTACTGAGAAATTCTCTTCTGTTAATAGTTCTAATGTACAACCTAATCTGTGTATTTTCCATGCAAGATTAGGACACATTTCAATCAATAATATGAAACATTTGGTTGTTCCTTTTGATATTACTGGTCAAGATATGTTTGATTGTGAAGCTTGTGTCTTAGCCAAACACCATAAACTTCCTTATTCTCTTTCTGTTTCTCATGCACATAAACCATTTGATTTGGTGCATATAGATCTATGGGGGCCCTATAGGACACCTTGTCTTTCAGGTGCTACTTACTTTCTCACCATACTAGATGATTGCACAAGAACTACTTGGACTCATTTAATCTCAAATAAGCTACAAGTAGCTCCAGTTGTGAGTGCTTTTTTAGCTTATGTTACCAATCATTTCCAAACTACTGTCAAGATCATTAGGACAGATAATGGAACTGAAATTGTCAAAGATTGTTGTCTCACTTTGTTTGCTGAAAAGGGCATTATACATCACAAATCCATCCCTGGAAACCCACAACAAAATGGGAGGGTAGAAAGAAAACATAAGCATTTGTTAGAAACTGCTAGAGCCCTTCAATTTCATGCAAATTTGCCAATTAAATTTTGGGGAGATTGTTTACTCACTGCTACTTTTCTAATCAACCTTATGCCTAGTTCTGTTTTGAATTGGAAAACACCCTATGAAACACTTATGGGCAAACCTGTTGATTATTCTCACCTTAGAGTCATAGGTTGTTTGTGTTATCCTCTTCCAAAGACTACTGACAAATTTGCACCTAGGGCTAAAAGGTGTATATTGCTTGGTTATCCTTTTGGTCAAAAAGGATACAAATTATATGATCTTGAGCAGCACAAGATCATTCTTAGTTGGATGTTTTGTTCAAGGAAACTGTATTTCCTTTTCACAAAGATTCACCTCATGATCTCTCACAACAACACTCTGTATCTTCTTCTTCTTTTCCTTTCTATGGCACTACAACATCTTCTAATACACCTCTTTCTTCTACAGATTCTTCTTCTCATTCTTCTTCTATTCCTAATGTCATTTCTGATCCTTCTTCTTCTTCTCCAGCTGACTCAAACAATTGTATTCATAACATACCTCTTTTTCACAATAATGATTCTCCTATTTCTTCTACTGATTCTCCTTTACCTTCTACTGCTCCTACTCACAATCCTTCTTCTCTTTCTATACCACCACCTAGACAATCTACCAGAATTCACAAATTACCTTCTAAGTTCCAAGATTTTGTTCTTCCTACTTCCTTGAAACATGATGAATCTACTAAATCCTTATCTTTTAATGTTCATACTGAACCTAGTCTTTCTCATCTTGATACTACTTCTTTAAATAATCTTCAACAAATGCTTTGTGTTAAAGAGCCTGTGTCTTATGAACAAGCTAAAACTGAACCACAATGGATTCAAGCTATGCAACAAGAACTGGATGCCCTAGAAAATAATGAAACATGGGATTTGGTTCCTTTACCTGCTGATAAGCATGTGATAGATTGCAAATGGGTTTACAAAGTGAAATATAAAGCTGATGGGACTGTAGAAAGATGTAAAGCCAGATTAGTTGCCAGAGGTGACAAGCAAATTGCAGGCAAGGATTTTAAATCCACATACAGTCCAGTAGCAAAGTTCAGTACAGTTAGGGTGTTGATTGCTTTAGCTGCAGCAAAAGGATGGTTTTTACACCAGTTGGACATCAATAATGCCTTTCTTCATGGCTTTATTGATGAAGAAGTGTATATGTTACCTCCCAAAGGTTACAAAAAGGACTGTACAGGTTTGGTTTGCAAGCTTAAAAGGTCCTTATATGGCTTGAGACAAGCAAGCAGACAGTGGAATATAGAACTCAACAAGTTTTTGTTACAACAGGGTTACATACAATCTGCTAGTGACACTTCCCTATTTACAAAAACAGTAGACACATCTTTCATAGCAGTGGTGGCTTATGTAGATGATCTCTTGATCACAGGCAATGATCTTGATCTTATTTCTCAACTGAAAACTGATTTACATTCAGTTTTTACTATCAAGGATCTAGGTGAATTGAAGTATTTTCTTGGAATTGAAGTCACACGAAATGATTCTGGCATTATGTTGAATCAAAGAAAGTATATCCTAGATTTGCTCAAGGATACACATATGGAAGAAGCTCTTGTTTCTGCTTTTCCTCTCCCTAGAGGTTTAAGACTCTCTCTTGAAGAAGGAGAGTTACTTGAGGATGCTGAGGTGTACAGGAGAATTATTGGCAAGTTGCTGTATTTGAACATGACACGGCCAGATATTTCTTATGCAGTTCAGCAACTTAGTCAGTTTTTACATGCTCCTAGACAACCACATTACAAGGCTGCTTTACATGTGCTGAGATATCTCAAAGGATCTTTAAATTATGGCTTATTTTACTCTTCTAACACAGATTTCAATGTTACTGGATATAGTGATGCAGACTGGGGAACTTGTATGTTCACAGGGAGATCTTTAACTGGTTGGTGCATATTTGTAGGCAACTCTCTCGTTTCATGGAAAACAAAGAAACAAAAAGTTGTTTCTAAAAGTTCAGCAGAAGCAGAATATAGGAGTCTTAGTCAAACCACCAGTGAAATTGCTTGGTTAGATGGTATTCTTCAAGATCTGGGAATCACAACTACTCAGCCTATTTCTGTGTTTTGTGATAATAAAGCTGTCAAACACATTGCTGAAAACAAGTGTGTGAATGAAAGGACAAAACATCTCAAATTGGATGTTTGTTATGTAAGAGAAAATGTGCAGTCAGGTTTCATTCAGCTTCTTTATGTCAGATCAGCTCTTCAATTAGCTGATATCATGACTAAAGCTTTGGGAGCTGAGCAACACCATTTCTTGAGTTCCAAGATAGGCCTTGTTACAACACCAAGTCCATCTTGAAGGGGGGATGTTAAGTTATTAATAAAGAGTTAGTTGTAACAAGCTTGTTCAGCAGCAACAACAAGTGAACTGGGGCTCCTTCATTTGTAATAGGCTTAGCTTGCCCAAGCATCGCTTTATTGCTTGGCTTGCTAAACAAAACAAGCTACAAACCACTGAGAAGCTAGCCAAGATTGGCTTAAGTGTGACTGATAACTGTTTACTATGTGGCAGTCATTCAGAAGGTCATGCTCACCTGTTCTTTGAATGCCATTTCAGCAAGAGATGTCTTCCGGCTATCAAAAGCTGGTTAAATATACAGTGTGTTGCTATTGATCTGGGAAGGATCTTAAGATGGATTAAAAATTGCAAGCAATCTCAGTTCAGGAAGAAAGTCTTCTACACTGCAGTAGCATCCCTTATCTACAAGATATGGCAGAGTAGAAATGAAAGTTTTTGGCTTCAAAGAGTTCCTGTTATTTGTAGAGAGATTAGAGATATTAAATTTGTAATTAAATATAGAGTGTTGGCTGTTTTACCAGATAAGATAGCTCATAGAGACAAGAGGTAGATACAAGAGTTAGCTTAGTTAGATTCTCTTATTTTAGCCTATCTTAGGCTATTTTGGTTGTAAAGAGATTGCTTTGCATATAATACAACTTACTTACCTAGCAAAAAAAAAAAAAAATTAAATCTCTTTAAATTTGTAATTAAATTGAGGTTTTCTTTTCTTTTTTTCTTTAGGCGGACAACTAATTAATAGAATTGAGCCCTTATATTTCGAGGGTCCTGTGCAGTTCCTCACCCAGCATATGACCTTAGCCGTCTTTGATACAAATACAAGGATCCACATTTTCATGGCACCAATAAGAATTTCATGGAAAATGTTTTTTAATTAGATATGTCGAAGAAAGAATTACCTACTATAATTTATTCTTTTTATGGAAAAAAATTTATATAATTCATCCGTCCTTAATACTAGTAACATGTGCACATGGACTAAGGAGAGGAAAGATACAGAGATAAAAAAAAAGAACCTCCAGGTGCTAGCACAGAGAGAGAAAGAGAAGGGGGTTGGGGAGATGGAGTAAGAGAATATAATCTCAAAATATATTCACGTTGCAAGTTATAAAGAGATTCTTACATTGAAAAAGGTTGCAAGTATTAAGAAATAGATTAGATTATATAATAATACGTTAAGCATCGTTGACCCACACACTCTCTCTTGAATGCTCTCTATCTCCATTAAAATATAGTAAACACACATTCTTTCCCCTCATTAATCAACTAAAGTAAAGAAACCAAGTCGACCTAAATTTTTGCACTTACTCCACAATTTGGCCTTAAAGTGTGTAGAAACAGTAACGATGTCTTTAATTTTGTCTGATAGTTTATCTAGGTTTACTTTTAGTAGTTATAATCTTATGACCCTATATTTTTTTTTAGAGGGAATAACCAAGCTAGAATTAATCAAGGGACAAATTGTCCATGAGAATGTAAGGAGCCACTTTATGAGTATATTGGTTTTTCCAAATTTGCTCTACCCCAAAGGTACTAGGCTAGCTAAATGATGCGCCACACTATTGTTGTCTCTTTTCACATCAGACTATAACACTGACGAGAAAGTTCTACACGAAGCTAATATATTAGACAAAATATTATCAAGATCGGAAAGGTAGATAGCACTCTTCGCAAGCCTTTGGATAACCATCTAACAATCTGATTCGATGATGATGTGTTGCAAGCAATGCCTTTTGCTCAACCTTACACCCATCTCCAAAGCTTTCGCCTCAGCTATCTTTGGTTCCCAGTGAGCTCGATCGAACTCGCTTAGTAGCAGCGAAGACCAGCTCCATTCGAGTCTCTTGCAATTACACCAAGCCCAACCCATCACTCAACACTCAATGAAGCATCAACATTGACCTTGATCATATCTGATGATGGGCACCTCCATTTTTTGGGACTCGAAGGTACACAGCTAGGCTTGCGAACATATATTTGCTTAGCATACTTTCCATGCTCCTCCACTAGCCTTTCAACTCTCTTCAACCAAACATGATGAGGGGTAGTTTTATCATTAAAAACTTTGTTGTTTCTTTTTCCCCAAATAGACCATACTAGGAAAGCTCCCTTAATTCGAACCTTAATTCACATCAAAAAGTTTCCATCTTGCTATGTTTTCATTCACAGTCATAGGGCCATTCCATTCACGCATTTCACTGGATCCACTATCTCTCCAAAGATCATCAAACCGAGGGCACTCGAATAACACAAGGGCATCTGTTTCAATACCATCACACCCCAAGGACACCCCACGTCTTCTACAAGATGGCGATGGTGTAGTAAGGCTCGAAATGGCAGCGTCTTTGTGTTTAGTCGCCAAAGAAATTGTCGAACCTTCGGGCTCACCTCCCATGAGGTAAGTACGAATAGCTTGTATGAATCTTCTTTTTTTATCCTCAATGAATCTTCTTTTTTCCAATCGGAACTACCCCGCCAGAAACGGGCCATGGCTGGAAGTCTACTAAATGATCATACTTGGGAACTTGCATACTCCCATGAGGTAAGTACGAATAGCTTGTATGACTGCTTTTAAGAGAACTTCCTTTCTTGCTCTTGATAATAGTTTCTCTTTCCACCCTTGGAGCTTCTTCCAAATTCTATCAAGAATAGAATAAAAAATGACTTTCTTTGATCTTCTCGCGATAGAAGGGATACCAAGGTATTTTCTGTTGTTTCTCCATATGGCGCATCTTAAAGATCCCCACAATAGCTTCCTTTTGCTACAAACTAATCCTTTACTGAAAGAGACTTCCGACTTTTCATAATCTCAAAGAAAGAAGAGAAACTATGTGAAGGGGCTTGTGAATGCTAATGGCAATTGGTGCACGGATGAGGAGGAAATTGAAAATTTTCTTGCTAATTATTTTATTAATATTTTTACTTCCTCTAACCCTTCTGAGTTGAACTTCCAGGATGTTCTAAAATGTATTGATCCTATTGTTTATGATGAATGTAATACAACCCTGTTAAAACCTTATACCAAAGATGAAATTATGCAGCACTACTGTAAATGCATTTTGTAAGGTTCTAGAGCGGGATGGGATGCATGCCATTTTTTATCAGTGGTTTTGGCACATAGTTGGAGATGATGTGGCTAATGTTGTATGTGACATCCTGCATGGGAATTTTTTTCCTACTAGTCTGAACCGGATAAATATTCCGCTCATTCCCAAGGTGAAGGAACTAAAGCTTGTGGCTGATTTCCACTCTATAGCCTTGTGCAATGTGCTCTACAAATTGGCTTTTAAAGCCATTGTTATGCGTTTGAAGGATTTTCGCCCTAACATTGTAACAGAAAATCAAAGTGCCTTTGTTCCTGGAGGCCTTATAACTGATAATGCTCATTGCTATGAAAATCTTGCACTCTATGAAGCCATGAATCGTGGCAAGAAGGGACTATTGCAATGAAACTGGACATGAGCAAGGCGTATGATAGAGTTGAATAAGATTTCTGAGGAAGATGCTGCTTATAATGGGTGAATCTAATCATGAATTGTTTCACTATGGTTTCTTACTCTTTCATTATTAATTGAGGAGTTTGTGGTTCAGTTTCTCCAGGCCGAGGTCTCAGACAGGGTGATCCTGTTTCATCCTATCTTTTTCATCTTGATTGCAAATGTCTTTTCAAAGATGATTCAGAGGCAAATGCAGGAGGAAATGATTCATGGTGCTCATGCTAGCGGAAGCGGTCCGGAAATCTCTTGCCTTCTTTTTGCTGATGATAGCTTATTGTTTACTAGAGCTATCAGACAGGAATGCACATAAATAGTTGATATTGTCACCCATTATGAATTGGCATCTGTACATAAAATTAAACTTTATTTTCTTAGAGTAAACTCAACGTCCCCGTAAATTTCCTTCGGTTCCATTGAAAAGGATCAAGATTCATTGTACGACTTTATTCTCATAAATGAGATTAGAGTCAATATACATACGTCTATTGATTAATTCTATGCCCTTTTTCTTCTCAATAGCTTAAAAATTTTCTCCTCTCCTTATGCGCGTGATATATCCAAAACTGTCAAAATTTACTATAATATAAAGAATGTTCAATGCAGAAGTACTTTCACATCCAACCAATCGTATTAGCTAGGAGTAGTTCCGTGATCTATCCCAACCTAGCTCATGATTAGTAAGGGTCGGATCCAGTGTGGATTCAGTTGGTGTAACTGAACCCACAAGAATTTGTGGAGAAAACTGATTTTTTACAGGAAAACCATGAAAATGTTTATATAAAAAAGTGCCTAATGGTATATAATATTATGTTGTGTAGGGCAGTGATAGTACATGTGAAGCTTCAGTGGACTTGTTGTATGTCGTTGGGATCAAATCCTGGCAAAAGCAAATGCCATTTTTTTAGTTTTTTTTTGCCCCTTTTCTTCCTCCCTTTATTTTTTTTATTAAGAAAGATAGACCAATCCCGGTTAGGCTATTAGCCTGCAGGACACACCAGTTTAGATGATGGGTACAAGGCTAAACAGCGCCAGAAGACAAAAGCCTAAAGGACTATTAGCACCACAAGTCAATGCTCTAACATATTATTAGGACGATGATGATTCAAACCTAGGCCATGCCCTAGAATTTGGGGAGTCATTACACTGAGCTACCACCTCTCTCTTCGTTGTTTTTTTTTTAATATTACTACAATATCTATTTTTTTTCTTGGTTTTGTTTTTCCTGTTTCTTTTAATCTTCCATTTTCTAGCTTCCCTTCTTTAGAAATATTCCCCTCTCACCGAGTGTATATACATTAATACAAAATGAATCTGGTATATTAATTCTCTTTTACTTCCAATTTCTTGCTTAAGAAATCAATTATTGATAAGATTAATAATTTACTAGCCAAATTTTATCACAAGACCTTATTACTGGTGAGCTGTTAATTATTTATTTTAGATTTCAATATTTGCTAATTGTTGGCACTATTTTATTTTTTTGTTCTTTTCATGTGCGAGAATTTTTAGAGTTTTTTTTATAGGCAAGTAAGAACATACTTGCCTAGCAAAAAAAAAAAAAAAAAAAAACTATAAAATTCTGGCGCGTGAAAAGAAGAATAAAATGAAATAGTGTCAACAATCATAAACAAAGAAAAAAATGTAAATTTTTAGAGTTTCCAATACCTATATTACCTAAAACTTATAAATATAAGTTTAAATTATTATAGAGTTTTGATTCATTAGTTGATTAAACGAAGATTAATATAAATAACAATTGTAATATTTGTGTTATCTCATTGAAAAATTAAAATTGAAATAAACTGGCTAACTCAAAATAGAGTCAACCAGTATAAATGTTTTAAACGCCTTTAAATATAAGTCTTAATATTAAAACCTCGCCGCACGTTTCGCGTGTATATAAGGCTAGTCTCGGCTCTATATTTAAACAAGTTTAAACCTACGTGATTCAATTCCTAGATTCGTGACTATGATTGGTTAGATTGATAGTGACATCTATATTGGGATATATACCCAATTTATATATATCTCCATCTAAAAAAACATAGCTGATTATACCCAAATTATGCTGATGATTTACCTAGCTAGTCTGATTGAAGGCAATGTAGTTAGTATTTTCATATGTTAGAAAATAGAAATACGAAATATAACATTAGAATAGTTTTCATTTATTTGACAATGCATGCATGCATGGATGGCAATAAATGGTGCATGGCAATAATTGAACCTGCGTACCACATAGGTATCTATGATAATACATTAAAAGGATTTTTTAATCAAGGAACGGTGATACGTACCACTATCACTGTCACTGTTATTGAGGTTTTGTTTACTACACGTGACCCATATACAACAAAAAAAAAAGTAAATTCATTGTATATGATTATTTGATATCATGACTTCATATATATTTTAACCACAAAAATAAATGATATTTGATAATATTATTTTAAAGTAAATTAAATATTAAAAATGAAAACTATAAGTACTCGAACGCTAATCCGTGACTACAAACACTAGGGGAAAAAACATAAAGGGCTGCGCAGGAAGGGCTGCGCTTTTCGTAAAAGCGCAGCCCTACTAGTGAAGGGCTGCGCTTATTTAAAAAAGCGCAGCCCTACTAAGCAGAAGGACTGCGCAGTTATGTTTTGATAATCTGATAAGCATAATGTTGGTTAATATCCCATTTTTTCAGATGGTGGATATTTAGTTTTTTTTTTTTTTTTTCCAAAAGGATAGGAGTATTGTCCTAGAACTTCTAAACCCCTATTGCTTGTATGCAGTTATTACTATTGGATATAGATTGCGATAACATCTAAGTGCTGATGGAATTTGATCATGTTATATGAGTAAGAAGATTGATGCTTTAAGCGAAATTTCATAAAATATATTTCTAACACTAAATAGTCAAGAATTCAAGATCTCGCGCTATAAGTATAGCTGGCAAAATATACCCTTATCCATTTACTAGATCTGAGGCTCATTTTTCACCCGAAAGTAACCACTTGAAGAGTCGAAGTAGAACGGAAACCCGAAATAACTGCCCGACTAGAATCCAACTTGAGCCGGATATGATCCGTACACGAAGATGTAACCCGAAAAGAACCTACCCGACCAAAAGTGACCCGAAAATTAGGACATGGAACGGACCCAACACAAACTCAACTCCCTTTGCAGCCCCTCGTCAACCCCCATTTTTTTTTTTTTTTTTTAATAAGGAGAGAAAAGCTTAGGTAGGCTCCTAAATTGGAGGCCAACCTAAAACGTCCTTACGGACGAGAAGAGAAAAATCAACTTCAAAAGGAGGAGTGAAAATCTGAAGATCACATACAAAAGGCATGCCCACGGTGCGCATAGCATAAGTCATAGCATCCACCACCTTGTTGGCCTCCCGAAAATAATGTTGAACCTGACAAACATCAAACTGTAATAGTAAGGCATTAATATCAAAAATAATAATTCTGATTTCCCAAGGGACTTTCCAAATGTTACGAACAGAGTTAATGACTGAGAGATTATCTCCTTCCACAACTAGCTTAGAAATATTGAGAGAAAGGGCCGCTATAATGCCTTCCTTTAAACTCCAAGATTCAGCTTGAAGAATAGAAGTGTTATGACCCAGGGAACGAGCACCAGACAAAATAGGGTCTCCATCACAATTACGAATAACAAAACCAAGAGCAGAATAACCATTACTAATCTTAGAACCATCAAAATTGAGCTTCAAGAAATCACTAGGAAGGGGGGACCAAGCAATATTAGGGCCAGACCGGGGTCGGGGGGGGGGGGGGGGGGGAGGCCTAGAGGAAGGGAGAGACAAAGAGCTCAACTCCTCCGAGGAAAGGGTTTTAGACTAAGAAGCGGCATAATTACTAACAATGAAACTGGCCTTCGGGAAGAAACAACCTCATCAACCTCCATGAAGCTTCAAAAAAAGTGAATTTGTGTCTGCTTGTATCTAAGTGTTGTTGTTTTAATATATTATAATATTAGTCAGTATATTATTATTATATAATTTTTGGTGTCATAATATTTTTGTGTCCAAATGTTTGTATCCTTAGATGGCTAGAATTGACGTGATATGCAAATTGTAGACTACAAATAAGGAAAAATGACTATTCAGATTGATATCAAACTGAATTAATTCTGGGAACCCGTCCTTTTTTCTAAACTAAAAAGTTAATTCATCTGTTTTTATTTATTTGCTACTGAAAGAAAGCGAACATTGTTTAAGAAAATTATCTGCCCTTTTAGACCTGAAGATGATTCTTATACAAAGTAACACAATACTTTCAAGGGTGACCATACCTGAATTGACCTGACCCAATTCGACGCAAAAGTTTGAAACCGACTAGATTCAACCCGACTCGATATTGATCCGAGTCACCAAACTCGTACACGATCTGACACGAAATGCCATGGACCCGAGACTGTCTTAGACGCGACTCGAACATATCCCAAACACAAGTTGACCTTAATATGAAGCTAGGTGTTTTAGGCCTAGACTTTTAATTAGTTTGAGAGTCAGTTTTCTCTTTTAGTTATTACTCTAATTAATTTAATTTATTTATACTTTTTACTTATGTTGGTTTATCACTTAGTTATTTAAACGCATTTCTTGTAGTAGTGACATTCCCAGAAGACGATGTTTCCGCCATCGTCTTATTAATACTATTATTATTTCTTTCTTTTCCGCTTTGTAATTCTGGGGTGTTACAACCCGACCCAGAATGACCCAACCCGTCTTGACCCGTTTGCCACCTCTGGGCATAAGCTAGTATTAATCATAGAATATTAAAGATAATTCTACATGGTAGTCCCCAACTTTCAGGTTTTTTTACTTGGTAGCAGTTCTTACATTTTTTATCACTTGGTGGCCCCGATATTTTAGGTTTTCTACATGGCAACACTTGTTAAGTGAATTCCGTTAAGTTGTCGTTAGCGTTGACATTTATTGGTATGATATGCAAATCGAGATTTTTTCGACACCCTGAATGAGTATTTCTAATAATTTTTTGACAATTGCTATCTTTAATCAAGCATTTAAGGACATAATTGCCTTCTTAAGCTCTAGAATGAATTGTTTCTCTAGCCATAGAATAGAAAAGTTTTCTAAGTTGCAAATCGAGATGGTGTTCAACATGTGAATTGAGGTTATCTGGTCGTATTTTGTCCATTCCAACCTCAAATTGAGCCCTAAAGGGCAAAAATTGCCCTCCTAAACCCTAGAATGAATAGTTATTCTAGCCATGCAAACCGTTTTGTTTTCTAAATGCAAAGTCGAGATATTTTTCGACACGTAAATCTAGGTATTTCTATTGTTTTGCGATAGTTTCGACCTATGGTTGAGCCCTTAAGGGCCAAATTGACCCCCAAAATATAGACTGAGGAGAATTTGCATGTTTAAAAATTAACAAGAAAACAACCAAAATTACCTCGATTTATGTACATGCATGGGAACATCTCAGTTTGAATGCCTACAAAAACTACTCAGTCTAGGTTTAAATCACTTTCCATGATTGGATCACATATGCATACATCTCATATAAGACGCTAAATAACCAAGTTCATCTCATAGAAAATATCTATGCCAAAAAAACAATGGCTTAAAAATATATAATGACTCAATTCTTATAATGAACAATAAATTCCTCATTTTGTTTATTAAAAATAAAAAATTTTCATATTAATCTCACAATAGGTCACACTTCCTTAAAATATATTCATAATAATCATATTTCTAATATAACAATATATAACTACAAAATTCATATAGAAATTCAATTGTTCATTAAAAAAGTTCCGACTTTATTATTCGAAAAAATATATAAATATATAAGTAAAACATGAATTACATGTTGATAGAATAGTTAGAATTAAAAATAAAACTTTAACTATAATTCAAAATCAATCGAAAAAGTTTCAATTTCAAAAAAAAAATTTGTTTGAAATTTTCGAAAAAAATACATATATACGTGTATGACCAAAAGAGTTGTGTATTTGAGTACAAGGTTCATAGCGTATGAATAATTAGTCAAGTGAATTCCTAAGAAAGAGAGTTACGGCACAAACGACAAACTTAACTACCAAGTCATTCCTAGCCAGAACTTTTCTCAGATTAATATTGAACACACTTATTCTGTTCTTCAAAATATAAATCAAAAATATATTATTTATACTTGAAAATATAAGAGAAAAACAAAGAAACTTTCCCACATAAATTATAATGCCAAAAAAAAAATGCAAAATAGGATGTGAAACTCTGTTTTAAATGCCCTTCCTAGATCTACCCATACTCTCATTCGCTATTTACTTTATTCGCAAAAACCTGGAAAACTAATCATAAAAGATTATATATCTAATAAAAATTCTTTGGAAATAATTATCCGTTAAAAAGAATAATAATTCTTATAAAACGTAGCCATATACATGCATAAATAAAATAACTCGGTCAAAAGGTAACTTTGGAAAATAATAGTAGTTCAAAAACACTCCTTTTTAAACATTGAAACATGAAATCAAAGATCAACCTCATTCTAAATACTTGAATATAGATTCAAAAATCAAACTTTATAATAAAATTACAAAGTTCAAACATGTTCATATAAAACACTAAAGACATAATTCAAAGTTCATAGAAAAGATTCGTAAATATTTAAACATGTTCATATAAAACACATGTAATTCATGATAAAACTCATACAAATATGCACTTTAATCCAAAATATTTTCCTAAAACATGATATTAAGTTTGCAAAATAATTATTCAAGATCTACACGTACACGCACTTACAAAATTAAAAGACTACTAATGAAGACAGGGAAAGGGTAGACTAAAAGAGAGAATTTAACTTGAGAAAAAAATATAAATTTCTCAAATCTGGTGTACAGAATATGAGGGATAGAGACCCCCATTTATACTACTCCCTCCATCCCATAATATAGTGCCTACTTCATTTTTGGTGGGACAAACATTAAAATCTTTGATCGAATATTCTCATTTGTACATGTAAAAAAAACATATTCATGTGGGATCTTGTTAGATTCGTCTCAATGTGTAGTTTCATAATATCAACTTTTTATATTTATTATTAATACAGAATTGAAGATATTAAAGGTCAAAGTTACATCTTGGAGATCGTGTAAAAAAAAACAGGTACTATATTATGGGACGGAGGGAGTAGTTGGGTAGATATAGGTAGAGTCGTAATAAAGCTAGGAAATTAAAAGATGGGTTTAAGAGAAAAGATAAATAAAGCTAAATAAGATCTAACTAATTTTTACGGTCATCCAACTAAAATTAGGGAAAGATATAAATTATTTCACAAATCATAAATCTAGAAGGTTAGAGGAATTAAAAAGATAAGTAAAAGATGAAGCTAACCATTGTCGTGAGTTAGCCACGGCAAATGTTTTTTTTTCCCATATCTATTTGAATTTCCTTTAAAATATTTTAAATTTTGTTTACTACTTGGTTTTCAAAATTTAGTAAACTTAGGCTTGAAATTCATTTGGCCTAAAATTAATTTTGAATACCCAAAAGCCTTTCTAGTAAACAACAAGCTTTTTCGTTAATAAATTTTCTTGAAATTATAAATAATAACTTACTAAAAATATAAAATATTACAAAAAATATGTCAAGGTTGGATTTTGTTTTGACCCCTACGACTTAATATTAATAATTTCTACTTATTTACAAAATTACCCCTTGATGTACAAAAATGAGATTAATCGACAGCTCCTCGTGGGATGTAACCTAAGCTTCTTATCTCTATCATATAAGCCAAGGGGGGAGCAATGGTGTCCCCCTTGGAATTTACTTAAATGTCTCTCTAGCTACCCAATCAACCTAATCAACCTCAATTCCAGGCATAAACTTGCCAAAAAAAAAAATATCAATCAAATCAATTTAAACCCAATCAACTCATATAAGATTCAATCATATAAACTTGCCAATAAAAAAAATTCAATCAAAAAAGTTTATAATCAAGAACTTACCAACCGTTAATACTACAAACAAAACAAAATTACACGACATAACATCCTTTCAAATCAATTTTACCATAACAAAAACTCCAATAAAAAATAAAAAACCAGTTCTCTTCATAGATTGGAGCTTCACGACATTCTCAAATACGAAACTCTGAAATTTGCCAATTCTTTACCGCTAACCAGGTACGCAGTTTGTTATTGAAAATAAAATTATGTGTGTTGTTCTATGTTCACTAATTCTTAAAAATATGTACTATGTTCAGGTAAAATAAACTCAAATTACAGTAGCTCTTATGAATATGTGTTGTTTTATATTTTTTTCCAAGAAAAAATGTAACTTAAATTACAGTTTATTTAAAATTTAATTCGAATATAGTTGAAATTCAAATTAAAATTACATCATAAATGGTTGAAAAAAATGAAATTTCGTCAAAAATGACTTAAATACTCGTGCCTCGAATATTAAAAAAATTTGAGACAAAATATGAGAACTCGAATTGTTTCTGTGCCCATATATTAAAAAGAATTTGAGAAAAAAAATACTTAAACCCATATATTAAAATCAAAAAAATCAAATTTCGTTAATATAACTTTAATATTCGTGCCCAAATATTTTAAAAAAATTGAGAACTCGAATTTGGGGAAAATTTTAAAAAATACTTAAACCTATATATTAAATTCAAAAAATGTGCTCATAATCGAATTTCAACATAAATTGCAGAATTTGGGCCATGACCGCAAGCAAGCTCAGTGATCCATGTGACGGGCGGAGCAAAAACGGATTCTATGACCCGCAAATCCAACTCTGCAACTTGCTTGAGATAATCCTCAGCTAATAATCGACGGTCTCAATGGAATAGAGAGAGAAAAAATCGAGTGTGGTTTGAATTGGGGGAAATTGATGAAGATGATGTTCAATTGAATAGAGAGAGAAAAAATATTACGTGAAATTCAGAAATATGGGTATGGTAATTGGAGGAGTAGTGGTTTGATTTGGGAAAATATCATCGCACGCATCGCGTGCATTAAAAGCTAGTTACAATATGACATAAGCATATTATGCAAATGTTTCGATCTTTTGCTGTCCTTGATTACAACCCTATCTAGTATGTGGTATCCGTTATAGGAATAATTGACTGCCATATCTTCGTCTTGATAGTAGGTTAAAGTTTTCATTATATTTCACTCTATTTTATTTGCTATAGTTCTATTCCAATAGTCGTAAATTTAGTGATAGTTCATTTGTTGATCCTCTATCATAGAGTGTTTATCTCTCTCTATTAAGAGTATTTTTCCTTTTATAGATTCATATCTCCATGGATATGATAAGTTGCTTTGTTAATTCATTTTCTAAGGGCTATTAATTGGGTTTGAGTTATTTTTGTACTTTCTACCAAATTAAATGACTAAATGAGACAATGTCCATTATCAATAAATAATCCTTATCAAAATTCAATAAATGAGATCGTATACAAATCCATCGTATAAAAAAAAATTATCAAATGAGATCTTGTTAGAATGTCTATTTATAAAGAAATACCTATTTTTCCTATTTTTTGATTGAATTTTTTTGGGTAAAGTAGTAATTAGTTGTATTTTCACTTGTGAGAGTCTATATTTTTTCACAACATGTCAAGAATACCAAGTTTTCTACAATTCTCATAAATGCTTTAATGGGTAATACCTCGTTGACCTGTTCTTAGATTATCATTACGTACCCCTTGGACACACATATTCAGGAAATGAAAAAAAGTAGAGACATGTATAAGATAAACGGATTATAAACCATGTGAAAAAGATATTTGATAGAGAAAAGTTGCTAAATACTATAAAAACGGATTATAAACGGATTATATGGCTTTGTAGTGATTACTAACAAACAACTATAAAAAGAAAATGTAGTAATTATCAAGGATGGGAAGAATCATTCTTATTATTATTATACCACGCTCATTTGTAATACAAAAGGGATAACAAAGAGCAAGACTACTAGTCTACTACAACAAAGTAGCATACAACAATAAGGAAGCAGGAGCTTCGAAGAAGAAACAATTGACATCTCTCGTATCTATCTCAACATATATAGTGCATATGCTTGTCTTAACCTTGCTTCTCCCAAACACAATAATCTTTTCCAAAAGTAGAAGCTTTGAAATTCGAAGGAATAAGATTTCCAAGATTGTATCTTGGTCCAAGCTTAACAATAACTTTTCCATCAATCATTGCCACATATAAATCTGCATCAGAGGCCATTATATTCACATTGCTTGATTCACTTATCCCATTTCTTAGCCTAATCGAAGTCAATTTGACGAGCTCTTCCTTGAGTCCCCATTCAAGAAAATGGTCATAGAACTGCAAGATGATTAAGATAGAATAAATCACATTAAAACTTAGTGTTCATGTTTTTGTTAAAACTACTATATATGTCACTATTAATTAACCTAGAATGAATGATAAAACATGGAGAGTAAGAAATACTTACTATTGATGGAATTCCTGGGTGTGTAAGAATATAAGCATATCCTTGCATTACTTTGTCTGCAGGAAAAGGCCATAACCTTTGTGTGGAACCAGTGTCATGATTATCAATAAAAGTGACAGCATTTTTAGGCATAATTCCTATTAACCCACTAGGCCTACCACTAGAATCTTTCATTCTCCACCACTCTCCTTGCACGGCAGCTTGAAGAACACCTTTGGTGGTGAAATCAAATGCAGCAATAACACCACCACCTGCAGCTTGTACCCATCCAGCTAGTTCATTTCGAGGTCCGTCTTGATTGTAGTCTGGCTTACCGTCTGGATCATAATTAATGGAATCCCAAAGCTCTCCAACTGCAAAATCAGGCCTAGTCTTTTCCATGTAAATTTTAGTAATGCTGGGAGCATATCCCTTGACAAAATCAAATCTCCACCCGTCAAAACCAATTTCCGTCTTCAGCCAATTCATCCAATCAACTAGTTCTCTTTGTACCCTTGGATTTAGATGGTCTATATCGGGTGCGACACCATAACTAGCTCCAGTGTCTAGATTTCCACTACCGTCAGAGTATTGAGTGTCATCCCTGCAAATAGCCCATGGCCCCCAATCTAGGCGATCGTCTGGAGTTCCACCTTCAAATATACAATAGATTCCTCTACCATCTTGCTTATCTGCGCATCTATGATTTATCACTATATCCGCAACACATTTGATTCCTTTTTGGTGGAAGGCGTTAATCAAGCTCTTTAAATCAGCCCCGTTGCCATATCTAGATGCATCAAGATCATACAATCTTCCAGGAAGATATCCTATAACAAAAATCAAACACTTTATAAACACAACCTAGCTAAGTATTATCATTTATCATTGGTGTAATTAATAAGAGTGTTATCCCAGAAAGGTATTTGTATACCTTGAGGAGAAACCGAATGAGTTGGTGGAGGAAGCCAAACATGTGTAACCCCTGCTCTAGCCAAATCATCGATTGAGTTTTTCAGTGAATTATACAATCCTCCTGGTTTGTTGCATGATTCCCAATTGAAACCCTAATCATGTAGATGATATAAGCAAATGTTTGAGACACGAAAGTCAAATAGAATTTTAGTTTACAATAATGTAGTGAGGTTGGTCATGTTTTCTTTGAAACCAATATGATTCCTAATTCAGCATCATTCTTTGTAGAAAAGTTAAAACAAGTCCATATATATATACTAGAACGTGTTAACTAACTAAATACTTCTTTCGATCCATCCATTTTCCTATTTCATAATTATGTGATCATCAAAGCAAATGCATACTTTTATCGTAATTTTCATATGTCTATGAGAAATCAAATATACAAATATGTGAAATTTTGTTAGTTTTATTTCAAGGTGTACAATATATCAACTTTTGCTTACTTTACTAACAGTTTAAGCCATAAGAAATCAATGTTGTGAACCAAATATGAAAGGCGTGCATTAGATTTCACAAAAAAGGTAAACTAGGAATTCACAATTAACAATAAACCATGTAATCAGACATGCATGTTGAAAACTACTCACCTGAAACAATATGGTCGGAGCTACAAAGTTGAAGACAAGGGAGAATGAGAGATAAAGAGAGCAAAGAGTGAGAAGATTTAAGCTCTTCATCTTCTCTCCAATCTCAAAGGCTT